>NC_089580.1:121050665-121350665 GCF_019320115.1 Miscanthus floridulus | reverse complement strand
CAGGCGGACGAGAAGAGGAGGACGACCGGCGGACTAGAAGACAAGGGGGGTTACCGGTGGAGAGGAAGAGGAGAGGGGCGGTGGAAAAGAGGGAGGGGATGATGAGGGAGGGTCAGGGGAGTGGATGTCCATGGGAGCGGTAAAGGGAATCTTAGGTGGAACCCATGCCTAAAATGACCGTCTTTCTAGGACATGATTCAAACGCTATGTTATGATCCTTAGATCATTGGGGGAAACTATCTCCAGGAAGATAGCTGGCCAAAGTCGGCGTGGAGGGAGACTAGAGTATTTGGAGGAATTGGATTGTTTGTTCTCTTTTTTCATTGCTTTTCCCTCATTGGTACATCACGTCCCTTTATATAAGGACTCCTGGCCACCTAAGGAAGGCCCAATAAAATCATAACAAATCATATCCAAACCTATCTCTAATTGACCCAAATTAAATCCTTTCTCTAACAACTGATCAAATCTCTTTCCTAATCCATATTCTTTCTTAGCAAGGGCTCTATAGGCTGCGCTATAGTACCTTGGGTAATGTTCAGACCAACCTAGGCTGGGTCGTCCTGAGCCCAACACCCATAACACTTCTCCCCCCTTTCGGAGCACCTCTCCCACGAGCGGCCGTAGACCTACTTGGCATGACCTAGGATTAAGCCTTTTACATCTTGGCTTACCTTTGTTATCTAAACCTAAAATATAAAATAAATTTGGACTACAACTATGTCCTCTTAGATCCCATGCAACTAGCCCAACAGTTGGCGTCATGTGGTAGCAGCCTGCTTGTAGATTGGGTACACCCAACAATATCAGGGCAGGTACCGGAACAGACGAGATGGCCGCCACAATCCTTGGCAAATAGTGAGCCTTCCCGCTGCATGATCGCCTCGCAGGGAAGCCACATAGCCGGACTCCTATTTTGATCAGAGTCGTAGGAAGCATAGGCAAACAAAAGTGATCATATGTGCAGGCTGCGATTCGCAGCAGCACCGGCCTATGCTCTGTTCATTTGGCTGATAAGTCATGACTAAAAGTACCGTTGGCTGATTTGTTGTGAGAGAAAAATATTGTTCGTTGACTGAAAAAGTACGGCTTGTAAGCCAAGCGAACAGGGCATGCGCATCTTCCGCACCATCAGCCGAACAAGGAAACCCCGCCCTGCTGTTTGTAGGCGCACCGCTGCCTACTCCTCCGATGGTGGCCACATGATGGCCCTGGAGATAGAAGCCAAACGTTTCTCCCCGCAGAGAGACTTCACCCGCCGGTGCGCCAAGAGTCCACGTGCTGCTGCCTGTAAGTGTATTATCGCTAGGCGTTCATGTTCCTCCTTCGCCTCAAGTAGCGTCATTATGCTGTCCAGCGTTGTGGACATATGGCGGAGCTCCTCAGAGAGGTGATAGTGCCCCTCAGTCGGCAGCAGAAGCCATGGATTTGGATCGAAACCAAAGCGATCTGATACCAGATGTTATGATCCTTAGATCATTACGGAATAACCATTGCCAGGAAGATAGCCCGACAAAGTCAGCATAGAGAGAGTGTGTGTGTTTGGAGAATTGGATTATTTGTTCTTTCTTCGTTGTTTGTCCATGCTAGGTACATTATTACCTCCCTTTATAGATAGGACTCCTAACCAGCTAAGGAAGGCCCAATAAAATCATAATAAATCATATCCAAATCTATCTATGATTGATCCAAATCTAATGCTATCTCAAATTCCTCTAATCGATCTAATATAATCTCTTTCCAAATCATTATTCCTTCCTTAGCAAGGACGCTATAGGACACGCTACAGTACGTTGGTACTGTTCACACAGCCCAGGCTAGGCTGTCCGGGGCCCAACAGCCATAGCACGTTACAACAACATTTTTTCTTGGCTAGACTAGAGAGGGAGTACGTCAGCCCCAGGCCATTGCCATTGCCATTGCCACTGCGCTGCTTCCCACTGGCTCTTCCCGTGCCTGCACGCGTGCAACCTGCAGGCTACCCAGCAAGCACGAGCACAGATGCAGAATTGTAGCCGAGGGAGACAAGACAACACAAGTGACGAAGTGAGTAGTAAAATGGCTAACTAACTGAACCGAGATTCGATTCAATTCAATTCACAAGACGTGAACTTGTCCCAACTTCTCAACTGAACACGGTTCTGAGCTGGAAAACAATTCAGCCTTATTATACCCTCTACTGTGCTGTACTGCTATACTGTATACATGAATACTACACATGAGCATGCTCTCTCCAGTCCTGTAGGCTACCTAGCAAGCACGAGTCTTGCGCGATTTCTTTACTCCTATGCTTCTGCAGTTGTGCTACCAAGTTAGCACCACAAATTATCCTTTTTCTGACTATTTCATTTTTAGAGAGCTCATCAATCCTTGTCACGCAGCAGGAATGATATATTCTCACATTTCATCGCTTTCCACAAACAACCAATGCTAACACATCTAACTGACGAGCAGAGATGCAGAATTGTAGGCGAAGGAGACAACACGACACAAATGAGTAAATGTCTAGCTAACTGAACCGAGATTCAATTCACAAGACGTGAAGTTGTTCCTACTTCTCAACAGAACACAGTTCTGAACTGCAAACAATTCAGCCTAGCTCTGAACCATGCATGTATCTGAAATGCTTAGACCCTTGCTCTGTTTACTTGGCTGATAAGCCATGGCTAAAAATACTCAGCCTGTTTGGTTGGCTGGTTTATATCGTTGCTGGTTCGTGAAGAAGTACTGCTGGTTGGTTTGTGTGAAAGAAAAATATTATTTCGGCTGGAAATTTACGATCGTTTACGACAAGCCATAGCCAAATGAACAGGCTGACTGTTGGCTGATTTGTTGTGAGAGAAAAATATTGTTCGTTGGCTGAAAAAGTACGGTTTACAAGCCAAGCGAACATGGCGCCTGAACCGTGCTGTACTACTGTACATACATACACATGAACATGCTCTCTCCTCCTCCTAGTAGTTCCGAGCTAAAAAGGTCAGGGTCCAGCGTCCAGCCCTGGGGGTTAACGAGCTCCAACTCAAAGCCATCCCATGTCTCGGCACATATCAGACAGACTTGAATCTTGAAACGCATCCAGTCCAGCTCAAGCCCCAAGGCAACCAGCAGCCTGTTCGGGAGGCCGTATCGTATCGTGGATTATTTACTGCTGGCTGATTTGGTGTGAGAGAAAAACACTGTTCCCGGCTGGAAATTTACGATCGTTTACGAGCAAGCGAACATGCTGCTGATGGTGCGTGCATGCGTTACTAAAAAGCGCAGTGACCCCTGTCTTGCTCCACCATCATCGGCCATCGATCCAGGGTCCGGTTAGCTTGTGCGAAAACACGGCGACGCCGCGCCGATCTGGGTCCTACGGCCTTCTTGTTGACGATGACAGGCATGGGTGTCCGGAGCAGTCCGGCTTCTTGGTTCTCCTTCTCCTCCTCGTGCTGCGTCTTCGCGCGTCGATCCATCTCAGACCTCTTTAGCTGCCGCGTGCTCTGCTCCTTCGTCTTCCGGTCAGTCCCAAGCTTCGCCTCGTTTTCTCTGTTCCTCCTCACTCCCAGAGTGGCTGCATGAACCAAAAGTTTGGTTTATTGTCAGACATTGTACTGCAATAACGTTACTACCCAGATTAGGAATTACTCCTAGTATAGATTACAAAAGCGGCAAATTTCTGACAACACCATGAAGCCTGCACACGACTATATATTGCTTTGTTTTCGCAGCATGGACAACAACATAGTACACTGTTTCTTGTCAC
This sequence comes from Miscanthus floridulus, assembly GCF_019320115.1. Taxonomy (NCBI): domain Eukaryota; kingdom Viridiplantae; phylum Streptophyta; class Magnoliopsida; order Poales; family Poaceae; genus Miscanthus; species Miscanthus floridulus. The sequence continues at coordinate 121,346,920 of NC_089580.1, read as the reverse complement.
AAATGATGAAACGACATTACATCCATGTCCTCATTCAAACCAGTTTATTTTAGGATGAATGGATGATAAACGCAAACAATAACCTGAAGCCCACCACATAACTCCTGGCACCTCTGTGGACATTTTCAGTTAGGAAGTCAGCCTAGCTCAACTGGTTGGGTGAGAGGTGTGGCAATGCACCCAACCACCCAGGTTCAAGTCTCCTCTTGGACTGAATTTGTGTGTCTATTTCTCTTCTTAATGAAAAACCACCTAGTTCCTCCTAGCCTCGTTTTTTTTTTGTCAGAAAGTATGCTTAAATGCCATTAGTGAGATTAAGTACTAACAATGAGTCGGCCACATCATGATGTGGGTTATGCAAGTATATACACTGTAAGTCTGTAACTATGAAACCACAGAGAGATAAATCTTGACATATCAACTTGGAGCTTGAGCATGCTTACCGTCCTGGCACATCAAGCTGCTCTCCAGCTGCAGTGTGCTGTGGTTCAGGAAGCTCTCGCTCGCCTTCAGGTCTGCTTCAAGCGTTGCCTCCGGGTCACTGTCCCTCATCTCCAGATTGTCTGCATGAATAAAAAGTTCAGCTTCTTGTCAGACATTTTTTTGGACTGCAGCTTAACGATGAATCATCAATGGATTCCTGGTTTCAGCAAGCTTTACGAGAATGACAAATAGCCGATAAGACCCTGAAACCAGCATATAATAACTACTACGAGTAGTCGAGTACATGCTATTGCTGTTGCAGCATGAAAAATCACATTTTCAGTTTCTTATCAGACAATGCTGCTTTTAGACGAATTTCGTCAGAAAATGTGTCGGATTTGCAATACATTAACATGTCAATACTAAAATTAAGGATTAGTGATGAAGCAATCAGACCATACTGTCAATTTCTGGAAGCTTATACACTCTTACTATGAAAATGCATTGGTTCAAGTTTCAAAAAAAAAAAAGCATTGGTCTGAAACTATCCTATCTGTCCGAATAATCTTCAGTCCTGAAAAACTACATATTCCTAACATTTTTATTATTATACTACGGCAATTCAATTTCTTGCAGACACCAATAGAAATGCGAGAAATTCAGTTTGTTGTTGTAAACAACTGCTACTCTGCATGTGACATAATTACTGAATATGATGAGGATTTATCTTTTAACTTCACCGTTTGATTCATTGACGTCTTCAGGTTTTAGTCAGACATTATGTTTCTTGACAAACTGTCAGAAACTGTGCTTAAATGCCATTATTAGTGAGATTAAGTACTAACGATGAAGTGATCACGTCATGATATTTGTTGGCATGTCAACTAGGATCTTAAGTGCTTGAGCATGCTTACTGGCGAGATGGTCGCAAGGCCAGTCTGCAGCGTGTTGCTCCTGCGTGTGCCGGGACATCTCATAGCTCTCTAGCTGCAGTGTGTTGTGGTTCAGGAACTCTCCCTCGCCTTCAGGTCTGCCTCAAGCGTCGCCTCCGGGTCACTGTCCCTCATCTCAAGATTGGCTGCAATTGGATCATGAGTTCAGCTTTTTGTCAGTTTGTTGTACTGCATCAAGAAAGGAGTTAGCGATGAATGAATGGAGTCCTACTTCCCTGGTTCCCACTTCCCAGGAAACTTTACAGAAATGACAAAAAAAACTGACAACACCCTGAAACAAGCACATAACCACTATTGTGCTTCTAGACGAGTATAGTCAGAAAATGCGTTGAAATCATTGGAGCTTATATACTCTTATTACTCCCGTGGAAGTTCATTGGTATACCTGCCGTGTGCCGTTTTTGGTTCTGAAAGAAAATTGCACGAGAATAACTTAAGCCATGGTCCTGTCCAGATTCATTGATTTATCCCATCTCCCATCGGCAGTCCTGAACAACTACAGATTCGTAGATGGTAGAATTGTTCACCAGGCTAATTTCTGCAGGCTAAACAGACACGCAATGAATTCTTCCCAGAATCACTGAACAAGATTTGCGAGTAAAATCTGCTAGCTACTACTGAAATTTCATTTCTGTTTGGTTCGTTGGAAAACACAAACGGCAGGTTCAGTTAACCTAGTCAAAATTTCCGTCCAGATTCATTGACCTCTAAGGTTCTCAGCCATTCCGTCCAGATTCATTGACCTCTAAGGCTCAGCCAGGAGGGGTTGAACTTGAACAATGCTGCTTACCGTCGAGACGGTCGTGAGGCCAGACGAAGTAGTCCCAGTCCCACCTCTCGAAGTCGTACTGGGGCCGCCGGAGCTTCACCAGCGGCTCTCGCACGGCGGCGGCGAACCCGTACCCCGGGCCCCTGCAGAGTGTACAGTGCATCGGCTCAAACACGAGGAATTTAGACAAGCAAAAGATAGCCAAGAATTCAGTGGGAGGACGAAATTCAGCGTCGTGGGAGGAAAGAGGGCGAGACGAAGACAAATTCAGTGGACATGCAAAGCCATGAAAGAAGAATGCCGACCATCGGAACAAGCATCCTCCATGGACGGCAAAAGGAAGAACGCAGCAACAAAGCAAAGGACAGAACCATCCATGGATTGGAGCAGCAGGGGAGAGGGTGAGGGAGAAGCATCAGAGGAATCAAGAACGATGGATCCGGTTGCTGGCTGATGCTTTCTCGTTCTCCTACTACGTACCTGGGAATGGGGGACCCCCGGTCCGTCTCGATCTCCGCTCTCAACCAGAAGCCACCGTTGCGGTGCTGTCGCCGCGGTGTCCACCCGTCGTCCATGGCCGCCACCGTCTCCATGGCCGTCGCCCTCGTGCCCCTCCCCCTCTCTCTGTCTCGCCCACCGACTCGCTCGCTCGCGCTGTGGCGTTCGTTCTGTTGCGCGCGCTGGTGTCGTGTGTGGGTCTAAACAGATGGAGCGAAGCGGGGGAGGGGCGAGGGGGATTGATTGTTTTTATAGGCAGGGCGGAAGCGAGAAGAAGCAGCAGCAGAGCAGGGGCTGTGCGATGTGTGGGGGAGGGAAATGTTCGTTAGGAAGGAGTAACCGTTGCGATGAGACCTGGCCGGTGTGTTTCTGAGGACTTCCCCCGTGTGGCCTAGCCTGTGTCTCTCCTCTCGTCGTTGGTCCAGCACCAGCAGTTTGGATTGCTGCCCGGCCAAATGTTGGACGTTCATTGCCTAGATTATATGGGTGGGTAATTGAGATTGGCTGTTACTTTAGGTTATCTTTTATCTATACTATATAAAGGAGCCCAGAAATTAAAAATCTATTGTCATCAGAAAATCTTCCTACCCATCTTAGATTGACAGATGAACCCACGATAGAAGGACAACAGGAACGTATGAAACATGCGTGTTTTACGTTGTACAGGACTCCTGCTCGACTTTTTTTTCACCGTCCGCGCTTTCTTACCCGCCCGCATGTACCCACACCGGTTTCCTTCTCTCGTCCGATCGTGGCCTCCTGCCGGCCTGCGCCCCTACGCGCGTACAAGAATAACCGCCCTCTCTGGCACGCTTCGTCGCACCCCTCCTTGCCCGCATACCCCTTCGACTGCACACCAGGAAAGCCCCTGACGTGGACGCTTCGCGAGACAGCGTACTCCCTCGCCGCGGACGCGCTAGGGCGTGCGGGGCCGGGAACGCCGCCGCCGGAGTGTGGAGGACGCTTGGAACGCAGTGCCGGGAAAGCCCTCGACGCGGACGTCGGGCGTATAGGGCCGGGAACGCCGCCGCGGGTTGAAGAAGAGGCGCCGGTTGTACCAAGAACTTCGTCTCCCAGGCGGGGAGGATCTGCGCCCGTCGATCATGCTGCCGGTGTCCTTGGGCGCGTCCTTCACCTCCGGATAAAGCGGGGGCGACTCCTGGTTCGTCCCCTTCCTCTTGCCTTTGGCCACGATCTCTCTATTGTATCGTATCTGTGCTAATCTCAAGCGGCCGTGCACCGAGGTTGCTGTGATGGTGTCAGAGATGTTCGTTCATCCATTGCCCCTCCCCCCGTGAGAGTGATTTTGCTTTGTATTTATTGTAGAAAAAACGTGATTTCAACATTAATCTTCGACATTTGTTCTAAATCTCTATTGATTAGCCCCCCCCCCCCCCCAGGTGCTCATCTTGGCTCCGCCCCTGCGTTCATCCATGCCTGGTGACAGGCAGGAGGCCATGACGTTCTGAGCCACATCTATGAAGATGGCGAGCAAACAAAATTCAAATTTGTTGGTGAGATAGGTCTTCGTCGGTTAATTTCTGTTTGCACAAATGAATTGGTCTCATGATTTCGGATATGGATGCTTGGGAAATTCTAATCTAATTTTTTTGTAGATGGTTTTACTGTGGATGATCTGAATATGTGTGAATGCCTCTTTCAGAATGTCTCTTCTGCCTCCGGTACGTTTTGTACCTACCGTTCAGAAAATAATACCAGATTTTGGAAGTTCATACTTATCTCGGCTTTAGTGATCTATTTTTTTTACTGCAATTTATTTACTTATATTGATAAATGTGCCTTACATATTCTACCTCTATGGGTACTAGCCCTACTAAAATAAGTGATTGCTTCTGTAAGTATTATTTTTGTTGATTCTTTTAAAGTAATCATGTCCTCATCCACAAGGTAGCATGTAAATTACAGTAAGCTACGAAAAGATAATGGTAGGCTCTCTACAAATTAGACTCTTGCTTCAGTTTATATCTATATATGACATATCTGAGTTCAGTTTTAGTATTTGATAATACATTTTCCTTATCTAAATTTCAGTTCGCTTAGCGAGCAGAGTGCTGTCTCTTTGCAGAGACAGGCTGAAAAGGTAGATGACCATCACTACTGGGCTACTGTAGATAAACATCTTATTGTCAAATCCCTTGCTATTCTTGCATTGGAGTATATATGACCAGAATGCAATGAAATCATGGTCATAATGACATAATGATCTGAAAGTGCTTGAACAGAATTTTTTTGCCAATTGGTTAGGCATCACTGAAGTTTTGCCGATGCTGCAGTCTCTGTCATGTTTAGCTAGAACCTCTCTGCAGCATGATTTGGTTGACTTAATTTACATGGCTTATATATTTAGTAATCATTTAGTTCCCGTTTAAAAATATCATGTGAACGTCTTAAAAATGAAGCATCAGGTTTATGGAAAAGAATGTGTGCCTAGAGCTAAAGCTGCATTCTTCACAGGCTGTAACATTAGTACCATATATATCCATAATCTAAAAAAAAATCCATATATATTAGGTTGCTGCCGTTGGGTATATCTAACATTTGCTCAATTGTATAATTAGATATTCGGCTAACAGATTACAATGTTGCAGTAGTATTTTCTTTCCTGAAATTTCCTTGGTAGTATTAACAATTCTATTGATTCAAATCAGTTTTTTGTTGGCCAAAGTGCCTCCTTTTGACTATTTGGTTTTAGATTCTGCACCTCTGGTATTTACAGTGATATAGTTGTTTATCCCTTTGTTGGTTCGACATTGTCTGATAAATGAACGTGCTTCCTCTGCAGAAGATGTTTTAACCTATATAATCTTGTAACAAGAGTGTAACTTTATCACACTGTGATCACCATGCCTTTGCTTGTTTACTTCAAGAGATCATGGTGGCCGTGTAAAAAGAAGTGTTGGAATATGTCTCATGATAACAAAGAGAAAAGACGGGTTAGAATCAAGAGCGTCAATGTAACTACGTGCAAAGTTACAGACTATGGCCGGGTTTCCAAAATGGCATTGACAAATTCGAATGCACCAATATAAAAAATTCATGATATAATTATAAATTCTCTTTGCCTAATAATACTTACATATTCTTTCTTATTCTCGATAGCCATATATCTGAGCAGTATTTATTCTCTTGAGCATACTATAGGTCACGCGTACCTTGTGTTATCTGGTTTTGCCAAATAATTGTGGGCTCAACAATCCCCTAAAAAAATTGTGGATTCAACAATACTTTGGGTAAATTAACAAATATATTACTCTCGCCTTAGGGTTATGGTCTGGTAAGTATAAAAAATAATTTTAAAACCACAACTTCAAGTATCTAAAAATCTTAATTTTTTCTCTAATATATATTTAAGATGTAGTCTACCACAACTTTAAACACGTGTGTGTACGTGCAAAAGCCTGATAATGGGTTTCAAAAGAAGAAAAGAAAAAACAAAATTCTAGCTTTTTTTTTGTGCGTGTTTTTCTGGCTACTAGTTTGATTAGAAACATATTAAATTTTGCCTACATTATATGTGTGCGTAATTTAGATTGGTTGTTACTTTGGATTATCTTGGATTAGAAACATATCTATGCTTATTACTTATGGTCTAATTTTTCATAATAGTAGACGCTTGTAATTTAGGAGTAAATTTGAGCTGGTCTTTTAGTGTTTTTAATGATGATAGATGTAGGTAATTAGATGCAAGTTGACGAGTTTTATTTATTATGATGGTAGACATGGGCAATTTGGATTCAAACATAGGGTTACTTTAGTTATTTTTTTATAATATTGGTAGAGTGGGTAATTTAGATGTAAATTTAGGAGTTATTTTAGAATTTCTTGATTTAGAGTGTTACTTTAGACTTATCTTTCATAACGATATATACATGTGGGTATTTAGATGCAAATTTAGTGGTTACTTATATTATTTTTAATAATGAAAATCGTGGGTTAATTTTTTTTGAAAATTGAATAGATCTAATGGCTATTGTTGTCAATGATGATAAATTTTACAAATTAAAGTTTGGACATGTTTTATTCACGTCAGAATTTCTAGGCTTTATTTCTTTTATAGCGTGTCTTGTAAGCATTCACATGGAGGTTCTGTCCGAAACATCCAAGGTATTTATATGTTTTATTTTTCTTTTTTTTTCTACAATCTCTCACGAAAATTAACGTGAAAATGGTGGGATTAAAATTGTTTTTGTTTGGTAGAACATAGTACTCCATCCGTCTCAAATTATAACTTTCTTAGAGGGTCAAAGCACCTAAAGTTTGACCGAAATTATATAGAGAATTACAAAGATTTATGGCATCATAAAAACCGTATATTACGAAAAGATAATTAATGAAGAATTTAACGATGCTTATTTGGTATACCATAAATGTTATTATTTTATTATATAAATTTGGTTAAACTTGAGATGCTTTGATTCTTAAAAAGTTAGAATGACTTTTAATTCGGAACAGATGGAGTATGTGATTCTACAATCCAAATTAGTACAATCTTATATTGTGTCACCTCCATGTTTTGTAAGTGTTTTAGACGCATGTTTCAAATGTTTTATTTCATACCTATGTTGTAATTGTTGCATATAGATGTTTTCAAAACTGATTAGGTGTTGCATCTCCCTCCTTGTCTTTCTCCTGTCTCGCCTCGGTGTCAAGCGCGTAGGCAGAGGTGGTCTCCACTGGCACGGGTGGGCACCGCAGGCGATACGTGGATAGGTAGGCGATACGTGGGCAGACACATGCGGGACACAGGACGGGGTGACAGGGGCGCGGGCGTCCGGGCACTAGCCACACCCTATTATTCAAATAAGAGATTAATTACCGTCCCTATCCGAGTCGAGCACACATTTTCAAATCAAATAAGAGATTGTTGCTGCCGAATCGGATCGGATCAGGACGCTGGGCACAGCCACCCTTTACGACTCAAGATATATATACAGAAAACATAGCGTCCAGTTGCCCACGTGGCGTGCTGACGATCGAGATCGATCGAATCCACGGATACGGCGTGCGCGTACGTGCGTCCACCCTGTTGAAACTGGACACAGACTACACACGTGCGGCCCGGGTGCGATCGCTCCAAGCCCATGGTCGCAATGACCTCCAGCCGACCTCTTATGCTGCATGACGAGGAAGAGGGCCACCTCGTGTACGACCTCCTGCTCCTGCTGCGCAGCGAGGAGGATCCGGAAACGCAGACGCTACCCTCCTCTCCCGCACCCCGTCGCATGCTTCCCCGCGGGGCTGGGCTGCCGCGCTTTCGCCGTCTCCGGCGGCAGCATTCTGGGCGCGTTCTACGACTTCTGGGACGACACGCTCTTCCACGACACAGTGATGCTGGTCGGCGAGTACGATTTCTGGGAGAAGCAGCCGAGCCACGGATGCGCGACTCGGAAGACCGCCACGTGCAGTGGTGGCCCCTGGGCCGCGGCTTCGACGTGTAGCACCAAACTGATTGCTACAACGCCGCCATGCTTGTTGGAACCGGTGATGATCACCGAATTATTGGTCTTAGAGCTAGCTTGCAGCCGGTCTAGCTCCCATCATGAGCCTACGCTCCCACACATTACAGGTCTACCGGAGCTGACGACATATAAAGCCATAGGTCTTATTCAACCCAAAATCGACATATAAGGCCATGGGCCTTTCTACGACTTCTGGGACGACACGCTCTTCCACGACATGGTGATGCTGGTCGACGAGTACGAATTCTGGGAGAAGCAGCTGAGCCCACGGATTCTGAGAGAAGGCCGCCTTGTGCAGTGGTGGCCTCTGGGCCGCGACTTCGACGTGTAGCATGAAACTGACGGCTACAACGACGTGCCCGCCATGCTTGTTGGAATTGATGGCGACCACCGAGTTATCAGTCTTGGAGCTGGCTTGTAGCCGGCCCGGCTCGTATTACGAGCCTGCGCTCCCACACGTCACAGGTCCACTGGAGCTGATGACATATAAAGGCAAGGTGGGTCTTGCTCAACCCAAAATCGACATATAAGGCCATGAGCCTTACTCAACCCAAAAGACTAGCATGATAGGTGGGGGTTCTCCCGCCGCTACATGCTCAGGATTTTTTATCGGGGGTTCTCCCGCCGCTACACGATCAAGATTTTTTATCGGGTTTAACTTTTTTCTGACCATGAGCTCACGATACCAATTGTTGGAACCAGTGGTGACCACTGAATTCTCGGTCTTGGAGCTGACTTGCAGCCGGACTGGCTCGTACCACGAGCCTGCGTTCCCACAGGTCCCAGGTCTACCTGAGTGGACAACATATAAGGCCATGTGCCTTACTCTGATAGGTGGATGTTCTCCCGCCTTATATGTTGTGCTTCTCCACCATCGTTATACGATGTGGGACTAAACCCTAACCCCTAAGTCACATATCGGGGTGCCCCCGCCATATGTGACGCTCGAGATTTTTTATCGGTCCCAGATCCACCGAAGCTGACAACATATAAGGTCATGAGCCTTACTCAGCCCAAAAGACTAGCACGATAGGTGGAGGTTCTCCCGCCTTATATGTTGTGCTCCTCCACCATCGCTACACGATGTGAGACTAAACCCCAACCCCCTTAGTCACACATTGGGGTGCCCCGCCATATGTGACGCTCAAAAATTTTTTATCGGGTTTAGCTTTTTCTGACCATGGGCTCATGATACCAATTGTTGGAACCGGTGGTGACCACCGAGTTCTTGATCTTAGAGCTGGCTTGCAGCCGGTCCGGTTCATACCACTAGCCTGCACTTCCACATGTCCTAGATCCACTGGAGCTAACAATATATAAGGCCATGTCCTCACTCAACCCAAAAGGTGGCCTAATAGATGGAGGTTCTCCTGCCTTATATGTTGTGCTTCCCCACCATCGCTACATGATGTGGGATTAAACCCCAATAATGCTGCCCATGGGAGCTGGCACCGTGATCAGGATGGACATGGTGTTCTTCGATGGCATATACATCTTCGAGACGCTCCGGCGGCTCCTCCCCGGCGGCGGCAGCTGGCACGCCACTGCTCTGCCAAAAGCCACCGGTGGACTTGACGGAGGAGGATATATGAAGCGTGTTTAGTTTGGAGACCCAAGTCATGAAGCATATAATGGTCTAGCATGGACTCATCCGGAAACCACATGTACACATAATGATTTTGTTACGGATGATTCGATGACATGACACAAACCAAACGCCTTTGGTACCAAGATCGGGCCTCGTGACGCGTACCAAACAAGCTAATAGTCTTCGTCTCCGCGTACGTGGCTGTGGGCACTCGAGTGTGGATCTCGGTGACCCGCAAGGGCACCTTCTCCTTGGACACCCAGACAGGCATGTGGACGACGGAGGGGACCTGGCAGCTGTCTTTCGAGGGCCGCGCGCTGCACGTTCCGGAGATCGATGCAGTCATCGGCCTAAGCGCGGGGACTCGGATTACCACACCCCGTCGCATGCTTCCCCGCGCGGCTGGGCTGCCGCGCTTTCGCCGTCTCTGGCGGCGGCAGCATCCTGGGCGCGTTCTACGACTTCTGGCGAGATTTGCTTACCTCAAAACTAAAACGCTTACTAGTAGAATGAAAGAAAAAACAGGGGTTTCATAATATTGGTCGAGCTTTATATGGAGTATAAATGACCAATATTCCTAAGGAGCTTCACATTCAGGTCGGTCTCGGTGGAAGTTTCATAGTTTTATCCGTATTTAATGAGCTGCCATGTAGTCATCTTTGATGATGTGGCACCATATTTAAGAAGAGAGAGAAGAAATGAGTTTTATATGGATGAAAGTCTTCTGGCACGGTTACCAACTTGCAATGAGTCATAAAATTAAATGTCCATAAAACTATAGAATGAAACTATACATTGAGAGTGATTATTTCATTCAAGTTTCATTGCATTCTATCTGATGTGGCATTCTTGAAAATAATGCTATGAAACTCCCTACTGAGACTGGCGTTAGGTTTGGCCACCGAATTAGGTTTTGAGATAAATAGTTAGACACCTAGGTATTAATGTTCTTTTTAATTAATGTTCTAATGCCCTTCTTTGTTTAAATTAGAAAACAAGTAGCAGTGGGTGCGTTCTTAGTATACTCTGCACAATGTCTTCTCGAAGTGGATTTTAGTCGGGACAAACTAGCAGACTGACATAACCTAGTTGCAAGAATAACAGATTAATCTGACCGAGGGTATGGAGTCTTTCACATGGAATTTGAATAAAAATAGAAATTTCTTTGTTAAGTCCATATATAAGCCCCTATAGTCAACAACGAGTAAATGTTATACATGAAATTTTGCATAAAAAGTTTTCCCTCAAACTAAATATTTTATGTCTTCTTTTAAAGGAAAGTCATCTTACTATGGATAATTTAGCAAGGTGGAACTGAAATGGTATCAAAATTTGCTACTTATGTACTAGTCCAAATAATCATGCATCCATGTTCTTCGATTGTTATTATGCTAAGTTCCATTGGCGTGCCGTTTATTTTGTGTTGGGAATCCCACCTCCACAAAATTCAGAACACATGTTGAGCACTTGGTGTAATGGGGGCTAACACCTTTCTGTTATTGAGGAGCTACAGGCCTACAGCTATTTGTTGGCCATTACGACTCACAAGAAGTGACTTGGTGTTTAACAATTGCCAACTAAAAACCTTTTTTTTTTTGCTTTTTAGAAGACACATTGTTTTGTGGTTTTGAGCTCTGTTCAGCGCTCAGATGAGCAGAAGGCATGCAAGCTACTAGAGTTAAGAGTAGTTTTTTTTGCATCTTGTGGACGACTCTTTGCACTACTAAAAATGAGTTTGCGAGATAGGAACCAACCATTAACAGAGGTGGGCGCACCTCCATAAATGGTTATGGGAGCTCTAGGAAAACACCCGCCTCCAAAAATCATTTATGGAGGCGGGTGCAGTGTCCTAAGATGCCTCTAAAAATTATCGATTAATAGAGGCGGTCGTCTTAAGACGACCGTATTTATAAATTGATTGTCAGAGGCGAACACCTTATAAGGTTCTTGTCTCCCAAAGTCGCTATTAATATAGGCGGTCATTCTAAGCAACCGTCTTCGTAAAATCGATTTATAAAGGTGGACATCCTAAGAGTCTCTATAAACAGTTGCAACCAAAAATAATTCATGACTTTTTCATGTAAACTTGGATGAAGACAAATTTTATATGATCAGAATTGTAGCCCTTGACATAATTTACACCTTTGTAGTTGAAAAGTTTTTTATTTAAACTATTTAGGATCCTAAAATATTGTTGTAAGTTCATAGATTTTTAAATTTAAAAATTAAAATTGTCAAACAATCTCATATATTGATATAGTCTCTACCAAACTTCCAAGCAATGTTTGGAGCATATATATCTTTTCTACCCATTAATTTCTTCCATTGTTGTCAGCTTCCTAGGAATGTTCCCGGTTGATAGTTGACACCAATGGCATTGCCACGTGATGTGCTTAGCACGTTCGGTTTACCACCTTAAGGACCTGCCAGCCATTTGAAAAAGTTCCCTATATCATACTAATCGTTAATTTCATTAATTTACCACCTCTGCATGTACTAACAGATTGCTATGGTGTTGGATCACTGATGTAAGGTGCTCTTTTGATCAAGGCAGGCAGTGGCAATGGTGACGCAGTTAAAACCAGCGCCAATAGTTAGGGAAACCATCATTTGGTTGGTTGGTGGGGTGACGTGTGAGGGAGCTGCCCTGTTCGCTTGGCTGATAAGCCATGGTTGAAAGTATTGTTGGCTAATTTGTTATGAGAGAAAAATATTATTCGTTGACTGAAAAAGTACGGCTTATAAGCCAAGTGAACAAGGCATATGCTATAGGGTGACAATACTACTGCTTTGATTTTTCTCAGCTCCATGAGCGCGAAAGGTGAAAGGTCCTAAATAGTTAGAGGGGGGAGTGAATAGCCTAATAAAATTTTCTATAAAACACTAGACCAAAGAATTAGACAACTAAATGGCAACAAAAGCTTTTTGCTCTAACTCTACTAAAAGACAAGCTACCTACCAATAATCTAGTTATCTATGATCTCTAAGTCACACACAATCTACCTAAGTTGCAACTACTAACACCTAGAGAGCTAGTGACTAAGCTAAATACAAGAAAGCTACACTGAGCTACTCAACTAGCCACACAAGAGAAATTAGGCAACAACTAGCAAGCTCTACACAAGAAGAATGAAATTAATGCACAAGTGTAGAAGCTTTTACCGAACCGAGCAAGTGTCCAATATGAAATCCAATGAAATAAATGCCACAAGATTTATCCCGAGGTTCGGTTGCTTGCCGGCAACTTACGTCCTCATTGTGACGGCACACTCACTTGGTGGTTCATGCGCTAATAAGCATACATAGGCCTAGCCTTACACAAAGGCGTCGTAAGAACCAACTCAAGATGAGGGTACACAAGTTACGAGCATTCCACTAGAAGTGCTTTGGCGCTTTGCTGGGGAATAAGCACAAGAACCCCTCACAATATCACTAATCAGAGCCGGAGACAATCACCACCCTTCGCTCAACGATCACAGTTGCTCCAAGCCATCTAGGTGGCGGCAACCACCAAGAGTAATAAGAAAACCGCAGCAACAACAATCTTCAAGTGCCACTAGATAAAATCACTCAAGCAAATGCACTTGGAATCACTCAATCTCACTTTAGATTCACAATCAAGCAAGGAGATGAGTGGGAGAGGTTTGCTTCAACTCACAAGGATATATCAATGATCAAAATGTCCAAGAGAGTGAGCTAGAACCGGTCTACCTCTATTTATAGAACCCCAAGGCACAAAGAGTCGTTACCCGTCGAAATGCCATCGAACTCAGGCTCCGGACCCAGACTTTAGGACCTCCGGTACAAGCTTCCTAGTCCGACGCTTCCCGCATTCAATCTCGTCGCGCCACGTGTCCCTCTTCAAAAGAATCGACCGTTGGCGCCCAATGGTCCACTGAATGCGCACCGCGAACTCACCTCCAGACCCGCACAGTTGAAAGGTCCTAATGGCTAGAGGGGAGTTGAATAACCTATTAAAAATTTCTACAACAACACTTAACAAACCAGTTAGACAATTATGAGGCGAAGTAAGTGTTGCGCTAGCCTACTAAAAAGCAAGCCACCTACCACAATTCTAGTTTATATAGTTTCTATCCACACAATAGCTATGACACTACACTAAGTTAGTGTGCTCTCAAAGGCTAACTAAAAAGCCACACTAACCAAACTAACAAGCTCTCACAACTAGCTACACTAAAGAGCTTGACAACTAGTTTGCGGTAAAGTAAAGAGAGTGAGCAAGAAGATTATACCACCGTGTCGAGGAAGGAGCCAATCAATCACAAGAATGAATACCAATGAAGACCAATCACCTCGGAATCAAATGATGAACACAATGATTTTTCACCGAGGTTCACTCGCTTGCCGGCAAGCTACTCGTTGTGGCGATTCACTCACTTGGAGGTTCATGAGCTAATTGGCATTACACGCCAAACCCTCAATAGGGTGCCACACAACCAACACAAGATGAGGATCACACAAGCCACGAGCAATCCACTAGAGTACCTTTTGGCTCTCCGCCGGGGAAAGGTCAAGAACCCCTCACAATCACCACGATCGGAGCCAGAGACAATCACCAACCTCTGCTTGACGATCCTCGCTGCTCCAAACCGTCTAGGAGGCAGCAACCACCAAGAGTAACAAGCGAATCCCACAGCGAAACAGGAACACCAAGTGCCTCTAGATGCAAACACTTAAGCAATGCACTTGGATTCTCTCCCAATCTCACAAAGATGATAAATCAATGATGGAGATGAGTGGGAGGGCTTTGGCTAAGTTCACAAGGTTGCTATGTCAATGCAAATGGCCAAGAGAGTGAGCTTAGGCCGGCCATGGGGCTTAAATAGAAGCCCCCATGAAATAGAGCCGTTGTACCCCTTCACTAGGCACAGCACGGGGTGACTGGACGCTCTAGTCATATTGACCGGACGCTGGACCTCAACGTCCGGTCACGCGATACGTGCCACGTGTCCCCTCTCTTCAAATGTTGATCTCCCGATCTCAACGGTCAAGTGACGACCGGACGTAGCGGCTCAAAGTGACTGGACGCTGAACCCTAGCATCCGGTCGTTTTCAGTAAGCATCCAGAGACGACATTTCACGACCGGTTGTGTCTGGTCAAGCTTGATCGGACACAACCAGCGTCCGGTCGGTCACCCTCAACACTATGTGTTGCCACGTCAGCAGGACCAGACGTAGCCTTCCAGCGTCCGGTCAGTTTGTGACCCAGCATCCGGTCAGAGACCGACACTGTGCGCTCTTTGCTGCCACTGACCAGACGCGCCAGTCCAACCAAGACCAGTGTCCGGTTACTTACAATGACCTCCGTCTTTTCTGTCTAGGATGCCGGTGGCACCGTCGGACTGTCCACACACACTCCGCCGGTGAAGTTCCTAACCCTTGCTCAAATGTGCTAACTACCAAGTGTATCACCTTGTGCACATGTGTTAGCATATTTTCACAAATATTTTCAAGGGTGTTAGCACTCCATTAGATCCTAAATACATATGCAATAAGTTAGAGCATCTAGTGGCACTTTGATAATCGCATTTCGATATGAGTTTCACCCCTCTTAATAGTACGGCTATCAAACCTAAATGTGATCACACTCTCTAAGTGTCTTGATCACCAAAACAAAATAGCTCCTACCATTTATACCTTTGCCTTGAGCCTTTTGTTTTTCTCTTTCTTCTTTTCAAGTCCGAGCACTTGATCATCACCATGGCATCACCATCATCATGTCATGATCTTCATTTGCTTCACCACTTGGAATGTGCTACCCATGTCATGATCACTTGATAAACTAGGTTAGCACCTAGGGTTTCATCAATTCACCAAAACCAAACTAGAGCTTTCAATCTCCCCCTTTTTGGTAATTGATGACAACCCTTTCACAAAGATTTGAATTGAAATTCAATTGAATCCATGTTGCTTGCCCAAGCATATTTACCATGTGTAAAAGGATATGGACAAGTTTCATGAACCCCATATGGTAGCAATTGCTCCCCCTACATATGTGCTAAGAGTTTGGATTGTAGCTTGCACATATGCTTAGATAGGAAATATAGGAGACAATGTCTACCAAATGATGCTAAGGTGTAAAAGATAGACCTTTGAAGCGTGATACCAATCGGAGTGCACCATTATACCATCCTTAGCACCATGGTTAGCTTGATACCACTTGGAAATACTTGGAAATGAAATCATTAGATATCCTATGCATGCTAGTTTTTCATTTTATCATTCAAACCTACAACTAGCATACACCACACAAGCATGGATATTGAAATTTAAAATTTGTGCCATGCAAGCAAACATATGAAATGCACCATACAAGTTCGTGAGCTTGCTCCCCCTACTTGTGTGCTCAAAATTTTAATTGATCCCATTTCTTTGTCATATTCCTCTTTCCTTTGTCATATTCCTCTCCCCTATGTCAAATTCTTCTCCTTTCTTGTATTTTCACTATCTTAGTATACAAATATCTTTGTTTTTCTCCCCATGTACTAATATCTTTATTTTTCTCCCCCTTTGTCATCAATGACCACAAAGGTTCAAAATATAGATAGGTAGAGATTATCAATGTCAATCAATGGTGTGAGGATCATATTTCCAAATTTGGTCCAATCTAGATCATTTACCAAAGATATTTAACTCGGTTTGATCCAAGGACAAGCTTCTTCACACCTTCAAATAAGGGTTATCTTGTACCATGTTGAGATAACACTTAGAGCTCATTTTCTAGATCAAACACTAGGTTTACAAGCCCACAACACATGTCATATGCTACCACTAGATCAAAATAAACATAGAAGCAATAGTGGTACCATACAATCATCAAATTCATTTGATTTTCATGAATGAGCCTATTAAATGTGAAAGATGTCTAGATGCACTAAACAAGTCCTTAGCAAGGATGTATGCCATGCCAATCAACTTTTACCTTGGATTGCTCAAAGGAGAAGCATGTCATATGGTGGGGGTGCATCAACACATATTTGAGAAATCCAATATGTTCAACTGATTTCTTAGCTTGCAAAACCTTTTCTCGTCCAATGGCTTGGTGAATATATCGGTAAGTTAATCTTCGGTGCCTACACTCTCAATACAAATGTCCCCTTTTTGTTGGTGATCTCTTATGAAATAGTGGCGGACATCAATGTGCTTTGTTCTTGCATGTTGAACCTGATTGTTGGTCAACTTGATTGCACTCTCATTGTCACATAGCAATGGCACTTTCTTGAACTTGATTCCAAAATCACTCAAAGTGGCCTTCATCCAAAGTATTTGTGCACAACAACTACCGACGGATATGTATTCGGCTTCGGCGGTTGATAATGCAACACTATTTTGCTTCTTTGATGACCATGAAACAAGTGATCTTCCCAATAATTGACATGTGCCCGAGGTGCTCTTCCTTTCAACCTTGCATCCCGTATAATCTGAGTCGGAGTAACCAACTAGCTCAAACTTTGCTCCTTTGGGATACCATAAACCAACATTTGGTGTATGCTTCAAGTACCTCAATATTCTCTTTGTAGCCTTCAAATGACTTTCTCTTGGTGAGGCTTGAAATCTTGCACACATGCATACACTAAACATGACATTCGGTCTTGATGCGGTCACATAGAGTAGACTTCCAATCATAGACTGATACAATTTTTGATCCACCATATTTCCACTTGCATCACTATCCAAGTTGCCATTTGTTCCCATTGGTGTACTAATTACTTTGCTATCACTCATGCCAAACTTCTTGATCATATCCTTGATATACTTGCCTTGACTTACAAATGTACCATTCTTCAATTGCTTGATTTGAAGACCAAGGAAGTAACTTAACTCTCCAATCATGGATAGCCATCATCTTTCCAAACTCATCACAAAAGTCTTGATTTGTTGATCCAAATATGATGTCATCAACATAGATTTACAACATAAATAAATCTTTTCCAATCTTCTTGATGAAAAGAGTGGTGTCAACCTTGCCTATTATGAACCATTTTAGAGAGTAGGAAGTCCCTCAATCTCTCATACCATGCTCTAGGTGCTTGCTTCAAGCCATACAATGCCTTCTTCAACTTGTACACATGGTCAGGCTTCTTATCATCTTCAAAACTGGGAGTTTGCTCAACATATACTTCTTTATTGATGTAACCATTGAGAAATGCACTCTTGACATCCATTTGATAGAGCTTGATGTTGTGGGCACAAGCATAGGCTTGCAAGATTCTAATTGCTTCCAATCTAGCAACTGGGGCATATATTTCTCCAAAGTCAAGACCTTCAACTTGTGTATAGCCTTGTGCTACTAATCTTGCTTTGTTCCTTACTACTATCCCATCTTGATCTAGCTTGTTTCTAAAGACCCATTTGGTTCTAATCACATTGTGTCCCTTTGGTCTCTCTACTAATTCCCATACTTGATTTCTTGTGAAGTTATTCAATTCTTCATGCATAGCATTTACCCAATCAACATCGTTTAATGCTTCATCTATCTTCTTTGGTTCAATGGATGACACAAATGAGAATTGCTCACAAAATGAAGCCAATCTTGATCTAGTTTGCACACCTCTAGAAATATCACCAATGATAGTGTCCAATGGATGATCCCTTGCAACATTGGTTGGTTGAAGGATTGGAACTTGATTGCTTGCACTTGCTTGATCATTAGGTTGAGATGATGTACTAGCCACTTAATCTTGTTCATTATCATGAGAGCTTGCTTGAGTTATATCATCTTGCACATTTGAGTTAGAGAGCACTTGCACTTGATCATCTTCATCATCATTCACTTGCTTAGGCCTCAATTCACCAATATCCATGTTCTTCATGACATTTGAAAGTTGAACGCCTCTAACATCTTCCAAGTTATCATTCTCTACTTGTGAACCCTTGATTTCATCAAATTCAACATCATGAACTTCCTCAAGAGTACCTCTATCTAAATTCCAAACTCTATATGCTTTGCTTGTAGTGGAATAACCGAGTAGGAATCCTTCATCACATTTTTGTCAAACTTGCCCAATCTAGTGCCTTTCTTCAAGATATAGCTTTTGCAACCAAAGACCTGAAGATATGCAATGTTGGGCTTTCTACCATTCAAGAGCTGATATGGTGTCTTCTCTTTCAATGGGTGACAATAGAGGCAGTTGCTACAATAGCAAGCCATGTTGATAGCTTTGGCCCAAAAAGATTGACTAACATTATACTCACTAAGCATAGACATTGTCATATCAATGAGTGTTCTATTTTTCCTCTCAACAAGGCCATTTGATTGTGGAGTGTACTTGGCCGAGAATTGATGTCTAATTCCAAATTCATCACATAACTCATCAATTCTAGTGTTCTTGAACTCACTATCATTATCACTTCTAACTCTCTTGATGGTTGTTTCAAACTCATTATGAATGCCCTTGACAAATGATTTGAATGTTGCAAACACATCACTCTTGTCCATTAGAAAGAATACCCTTGTGTATCTAGTGTAATCATCTACTATCACAAAGCCATACTTGTTACCACCAATGCTAATGTATTGTGTTGGCCCAAACAAATCCATGTGCAATAACTCAAATGCTTTACTAGTGCTCATCATGGTTTTCTTAGGATGGGTGTTTTCAACTTGTTTTCCAGCTTGACAAGAGCTACAAAGCTTATCCTTTTCAAACACAACATCTTTCAAGCCTCTAACCAAGTTATGCTTAACCAATCTATTCAATTATTTCATTCCAACATGACTAAGCCTTCTATGCCATAACCAACCCATGCTAGACTTAGTGAACAAGCATGTAGATAATCTAGCTTCACTAGCATTGAAATCAACTAAGTATAGATTCTCATATCTAAAGCCTTTGAAGATCAAGTTAGAGCCATCTACACTTATGATCTCTACATCATCTACCCCAAATATGCATTTGAATCCAAGATCACACAATTGAGCCACGGATAGCAAATTGAAGTTCAAGCTCTCTACTAGCAACACATTGGATATGCTCATATCATTGGATATTGTAATCTTACCAAGCCCTTTAACCTTGCCTTTGTCATTGTCACCAAATGTGATACTATCATAACCATCATTGCCATTGGTGTTGATTGAGTTAAACATTCTTGCATCACCGGTCATGTGTTGAGTGCACCCACTATCAAGAACCCAATGCCTTCCTCCAGCTTTGTAATTGACCTACAAAAGAAGATCAATTTCTTTTAGGTACCCAAACTTGCTTGGGTCCTTGAAGGTTAGTCACTAAGCTCTTTGGTACCCAAATGACTTTCTTCTTTGAGCCCATCCATGGTTTACCAATGAACTTAACCTTTACACCATTTGTACTCTTAGTAAGCACATAGAAAGAATTAAGCTTAATAGAGGATACATTAGCATTTTTGCTCTTGGTCTTGCACTCATGCTCTTTATGACCAACTTGCTTGCAACTAGTGCAAAACCGACCATTGTTTTTCACAAAACTAGTCTTATGAGGAACAAAGGTCGCCTTGCCTTTCTTGGGGGTATAGCCCAATCCCTCTTTGTAGAGAGAAGCTCTTTGGCTACCCAAGCACATAAGCAAGCGGTCCTCACCACCATAGGCCCTAGCCAATGTGTGAGTGAGCTTGTTGGCCTCCTTCTTGAGGTTCTCATTCTCAACCATTAGTGAGGCATCACAAGTGAAACCATCACTACTAGATGAGGTGGAAGTAGAAGTACTACAAGAAGAGTTAGTGGGAGCAACAATGATAGGCATAGATAGTGATTCATCAATTATATCACAAGTTAAGCCTATATTGCAAGTTTCAACATGCTTCTTTTTATTTTGCTCATCAATCAAAGAGGAATGATCCTTTTCAAGATTTTTATGAGCCTTGCCAAGCTTCTCATGGGCTTCCTCTAGCCTCTCATGAGTTGCTTTGAGCTCATCAAGGGCTTGCTTAAGGGCTTTTAGCTCCTTATTCAAGCTCTTGCATTCCCTTCTCTTAATGTCAAAGTGTTCTTTAGCATCTTCTAGCATGACATATAATTCATCTTTAGTAGATTCATCGTCATCACTATCACTATCATAGGCCTTAGCATGTTCATCATCACTTCCATCATCACAAGTTTGTACCTTAGTGGCCTTAGCCATGAAGCATGATGGAGTGTCGAAGAGAGAAGGGTTCTCATTGATAGCAATGCTTGCAAGAGCCTTCTTCTTGGTGGTCTTGTCATCATCACTATCATCATCATCACTTGAGGAGGCATCACTATCCCAAGTGACCACATATGAACCACCCTTCTTCCTCTTAAAGGTCATCTTGTCATTCTTCTCTTTCTTTTCCTTTTTATCCTTCTTGTTGTCATCATCATTGTCACTATTGTATGGACATTGAGCAACAAGATGATCTTTGCTTCCACATTTGAAGCACCTTCTTGAGTCTTCCTCGTTCTTGGATGAAGATTTCTTTCTTCTAGCACAGTACCCTTTCTTCATCATGAACTTGCCAAATTTCTTTACAAAGAGAGCCATCTTCTCATCATCATCATCATCCCATGAACCATCATCTTCACTTGATGTTTCTTGCTTTTCCTTGCCCTTGGATGATGTGGCCTTGAATGCCATGCTCTTCTTCTTCTCATCCTTCTTTTCATCTTTCTTCTCCTTCTTTTCTTCTTTCTCATCATCATCTATATATGTATCATCGGTCATTATATCTCCCAACACTTGGTTTGGTGTCATGGTGTCCAAACTACTCCTCACTAGAATAGTGACCAATGTGTCAAATCTTGAAGGCAAACATCTCAAGAACTTGTGGGAGAAGTTCTTGTCCTTCACCTCTTCTCCAAGTGCTTTGAGATCATTGATAAGCACTTAAAGCCTATGGAACATCTTTGGCACACTCTCATCATCCTTCATCTTGAAGCTTGCAAACTTTTCTTTGAGAATATATGCCTTTGCACCCTTCATGGCTTGAGTGCCCTCAAATGATTCCTCCAATTTTTTCCATGCCTCATGAGCTCTCTCAATATTCTTGATTTGCTCAAATGTTCTTTCATCCAAAGCATCATGGATGGCACTAAGAGCAATGTCATTATTTTGGAGTAGTATTTCTTTAGCGGCGGTGGGAGCCTCTTCATCTTTAATCTCAATCTTTGTCTCTACCACCTTCCAAACCGTCCTATTGATTGACTTGATATAAGTTGTCATCTTAGCCTTCCAATAGGGATAGTTGGAGCCATCAAATTGGGGTGGCTTCTTTGTGTTGTTGATTTGAGCCATTTTTACACCGAAGGTTGTTAAGCCTCAAATTACGGTGACCTCAGCTCCGATACCACTTGAAAGGTCCTAATGGCTAGAGGGGGGGGGGGTGAATAGCCTATTAAAAATGTCTACAACAACACTTAACAAACCAGTTAGACAATTATAAGGCGAAGCAAGTGTTGCACTAGCCTACTAAAAAGCAAGCCACCTACCACAATTCTAGTTTATATAGTTTCTATCCACACAATAGCTATGACACTACACTAAGTTAGTGTGCTCTCAAAGGCCAACTAAAGAGCCACACTAACCAAACTAACAAGCTCTCACAACTAGCTACACCAAAGAGCTTGACAACTAATTTGCAGTAAAGTAAAGAGAGTGAGCAAGAAGGTTATAACACCATGTCGAGGAAGGAGCCAATCAATCACAAGAATGAATACCAATGAAGACCAATCACCTCAGAATCAAATGATGAACACAATGATTTTTCACCGAGGTTCACTCGCTTGCCGGCAAGCTACTCCTCATTATGGCGATTCACTCACTTGGAGGTTCACGAGCTAATTGGCATCACAAGCCAAACCCTCAATTGGGTGCCGCACAACCAACACAAGATGAGGATCATACAAGCCACGAGCAATCCACTAGAGTACCTTTTGGCTCTTCACCGGGGAAAGGTCAAGAACCCCTCACAATCACCATGATCAGAGCCAGAGACAATCACCAACCTCCGCTCGATGATCCTCACTGCTCCAAGCCATCTAGGTGGCGGCAACCACCAAGAGTAACAAGCGAACCCCGCAGCGAAACACGAACACCAAGTGCCTCTAGATGCAAACACTCAAGTAATGCACTTGGATTCTCTCCTAATCTCACAAAGATGATGAATCAATGATGGAGATGAGTGGGAGGGCTTTGGCTAAGCTCACAAGGTTGCTATGTCAATGCAAATGGCCAAGAGAGTGAGCTTAGGCCGGCCATGGGGCTTAAATAGAAGCCCCTACGAAATAGAGCTGTTGTACCCCTTCACTGGGCACAACACGGGGTGACCGGACGCTGGACCTCAGCGTCTGGTCACGCGATGCGTGCCATGTGTCCCCTCTCTTCAAATGTTGATCGATCGATCTCAACAGTCAAGTGACGACCAGACATAGCGGCTCAAAGTGACCAGACGCTGAACCCCAACGTCCGGTCATTTCCAGTAAGCATCCAAAGACGACTTTTCATGACCAAACGCGTCCGGTCAAGCTTGATCGGACACAACCAGCGTCCGGTCAGTCACCCTCAACACTGTGTGTTGCCACATCAGTAGGACCGGACATAGCCTTCCAGCGTCCGGTCAGTTTGTGACCTTGCGTCTGGTCAGAGACCAACGCTGCGCGCTCTTTGCTGCCACTGACCGGATGCGCCGGTCCAACCGAGACCAGCGTCCGATCACTTACAGTGACCTCTGTCTTTTCTGTCTAGGGTGCCGGTGGCACCATCGGACTGTCCGCACTCTATAGGCGGACACTCCACCGGTGAAGTTCCTAACCATTGCTCAAATGTGCCAACTACCAAGTGTATCACCTTGTGCACATGTGTTAGCATATTTTCACAAACATTTTCAAGGGTGTTAGCACTCCACTAGATCCTAAATGCATATGCAATGAGTTAGAGCATCTAGTGGCACTTTGATAACCGCATTTTGATACGAGTTTCACTCCTCTTAATAGTACGGCTATCAAACCTAAATGTGATCACACTCTCTAAGTGTCTTGATCACCAAAATAAAATAGCTCCTACCATTTATACCTTTGCCTTGAGCCTTTTGTTTTTCTCTTTCTTCTTTTCAAGTCCGAGCACTTGATCATCACCATGGCATCACCATCATCATGTCATGATCTTCATTTGCTTCACCACTTGGAATGTGCTACCCATGTCATGATCACTTGATAAACTAGGTTAGCACTTAGGGTTTCATCAATTCACTAAAACCAAACTAGAGCTTTCAACAGTACTCCGACTGGACCAATGCACACCAGGGGCCGGCATTGTCTAGAGAGCTCCAGAGAGCCCCAATCTGCTCTGAACTCAGTCCAGCCATACCACCGGACCATGCTTCACTAGGTCCGATGCGTTTTGGTCGCTCTCTATCTTGCTGCATAATTATTTGTGAACCACCGGACCTATGTGCCGTGGTCTGGTGCTCCATCCGGCCTGGGTCTAGCGCCATTACAATGAACATCAGCCCCCAACCAGACTCTAGAGCCATGGGCCAGAGCCCTCGCTCCCCAGGGTCCGATGCCCCACGACAGCACTGATCACCTAGGGTATGCTACCGAACCCTCATGCCATGGTCTTGCGCCCTACAACTCCTCCTTTTCAACCCTTTTCTTCCACCCTTGCTTCCATGTGCTAACACCAATGTGTCCCAACATTTGTGCATGTGTGTTAGCATTTTTAAAGCATTTCAAGGGTCAAGTTAGTCACACACTAGGTCCTAATGCATATGCATGAATGGCATCACCTAGTAGCACTTGATAACCGCGTTTACCATGATTTTCCCCTCTTCATAGTACGGCTATCTATCCTAAATCTGGTCACACTCTCTATAGTGTCTTGACCGTCAAGACAAATGGCCTTATTGCTTATACCTTTGTCTTGAGCCCATTTTGTTTTTCTCTTTCTTCTTTTCTAAGTTAGAGCACCTGATTCACCATCTTGTGGCCACCTGCATCACCATGAGTGCCATCTAGCTTCACCACTTTGAGTGAACCAACCTATCTCATTTTTTAAAAAGGAACCTATCTCATATATCACCTAGAGCAAGAGGTCCACTAAGGTTTCATCAATTATCCAAAACCAAACTAGTACTTTCAAAGGGTCTAATAGAACTTAGAAGAGGTATATCGGAGTGTTGTTTTTATAAGGTTGTATCGGTTTGTGGTGTGATTTTTCACAAGGTGAGCCATCCAAGGAAAAAAACTTATCCATTGTCCCTGCAACAACTGGTTAAAAATAGCCAAACCAATCATCTTCCATGCTTTTATGTAGGAAAAAGATTTATATTGCCTCAACATGATGGTATGAAAGTTTTTCCTTGATCATGAGGTCTTGAGTTCAAAGACTGATTTGATATGGTATTATCTTTTTTATAAATTCTTTTGCCACGCATTGTGCTCTAAGAATAGGAGTTTGAGTTACACTAGGATCGTGCACGTATGTTGCAACAGGAACAAAATAATACCCAACCATACTAGTGCGGATCGAGCGATGACCAGAGCTGAGGTCAATAGGCTGACAATGCTCATTGTAGCTGACCAACGCGCATTGCCATGTCAGGATTCAATGACGGTGAAGGTAGGGGTGCAGAGTATATGCCTTTATATGTTGGGGATAGGCTAGCACCCGAATGTCTGGATGGATGCCCACGCCTGCTACGCACCCATGCATATGCGCGAGTTCCGCATCGCTCGCATATGCAAGGGGGGAAAGCACGCATCACATCAAAGGAGCCGGCGCCGCTTATTTTTGTGACCCACTACGTGGAGCCCTTGCTACTTCCATGCCCTAATTGTTGTGCTCACTCTATTACACTCGTGCTTGCAAGATTACCCACGCTGCTTCCTGCCCTGACTGTCGTGCCCGCACGTGGGAACCCATGTGGGTCCAAGTCACTTGCCCCGCCTGTTTGATGCATGCTGCGAATGCGTCTGCCGGCCTCAGGCATCCACACGGTGACCCACGACGGTGCCCCAGCAGCTGCAGTAGGCAGCTATGATAGGTGGGTCCCATTGCAAACATGTGCAACATAAAATCTATTTTTGCAATATCCAGATAAAACACTTGCAACATATGTTCGAAATAGCTGAAACACATGCAAACATACGTATGAAACACTTGCACAACACTTGAAAAGCCATTGCAAACATATGCAACATCCAGATTTTCTTTTGCAACATCTTGATGAAACACTTGCAACAAATGTATGAAACACACCCAGAACACTTAAAACATACGATTGCAACATAAAATGTTATGCAACATCCAGATCCACTTCTGCAACACATCCAGATGAAATACTTGAAACATACATCTAAAACACCTGGAATAACTGAGTCATATGCTTTAAACATGAAACATAGCTTGCAACATGCGTATATAACTATTGCAACATATGCAACATCCAAATTAAAAACTTGAAAACATATATTCGAAACACCTGAAAAATTTGAAACACTGTGTCACCGGTGAAGGGGGGCTGGTGCTAGTTGATTCCGGCCACTTGAGTTGCTGCCCATGGGCCGCGTGGGAGGAAGCGGAGGGGGCGTCGGGATGCTAGAGCTACCGCCGTGGGCCGTGTGGGGAGGGGGCAGCCGGATGCCGAATCTGCCGCCATGTGCCGTGGTGGGGAGGGGGTGCTCACCGGCCATGAGCTCATCGGTGCTGCTGCTCGCTCAACCGCCTAGAAGCCTGCAACGTGGCCACGCAAGGTGCCCGGAGCCGCCAGGGCGAATTTGAACAGAAATGCTATACAACACATGTGTGTTTTAGGAGAAAAAACACATGAATTTTTTCTTTCTTTTTTGACTGGTGATCACCGGCTTCGGCGAGCTCGCCCCTCAGGTTGGTCTCTCCTCGTGCCCTCGTGTGTGTCGTTTCCTCCTATCCGATCGCTAGGGGTCCTCCGCGCACCGCCCTATGGGCTGACACCTAACAAAGAGAGCGGGAGGACCCGGTGACAGAGCCACAGGAGCTTTGACATGACGGCACAAGCACTGTCGCTACGCGCCGCTCCTAGCTCTAGGTACCTCTTTCTCTACGATTTGTGATTTTTCCTTCCATAGAAAAAAATGTTTCTTGTGATCTGTGGACCTATGATCTTGTGATTTATGATTGTCTGGAGGTAGAAGAAGGCTGGAGGTAGAAGGAGGATGGAGGCTGTTGGATCTTAATTCTATGATGCAAAAAAATTCATATGTTGAAACTGTATAAAACACATGCTTGTTGGGTATACAAACTCAATTTAAAAGGCTTACTTGGATTTATGCCATTAAAATTTTCGATGTTTAGAAAAATGCTATTACTATTCAACTATTTTGAAGCATGTCATTACAATTCTTCGTTTTCCACAAAAATGCCACTTAATACGTATTGACATAGCTTGAGCCCAGCTATAGGCGTATACGAAGACGTATACTTAAATCACCATTATCACTGACACGCGGGCCCCATATGTTATCTTCTTCCTCCTCTCCTCCTCTCTCTCTCTCCATCCCGATGCGACCATGGCCACGGCGAGCAGCAGCAGCAGCAGCACGCCGGCAGTAGCATGTGGCTGAGCTGCAGCAGCAGCACGCCGAGGGCGAGCAAGCGGGCGAGCAGCAGCACGTCGGTTAGGCCACGCCGGCCGCATCCACGGCGCATCGCCTGAGCGGTGAGCTCTGCACCGGCCACATCCTACTGCTCGGCTGCGGCGCGTGGGGTCACGACAGCGGCTCGTTGGCTCGCCCACAGCCGCTGCCACTGGTAGCGCCCACCGTGGCCGCGTCGGGATGGAGAGAGAGAGAGAGCCGGAGAGAGATGAGGGATGAAAGAAGAAGATGACATGTGACGCCCGCGTGTCAGTGACAGGGGAGATGAAGTATACATCTTCGTATACGCCTGCAGCTGGGTCCAGGCTGTGTCTATACGTATTCAGTGGTATTTTTGTGGGAAATGAAGAATTATAATGGCATGTTTTAAAATAGGCGAATAGTAATGGCACTGTTCATATTCTGAATTTAAATAGTAGCGAGTATTTTGAATAGTGCCATGAAATTTGAATAGTGAACGCTGAATTTGAATAGTGCTATGAATAGTAACTCAAGATTTTACAATTTGAATTTCAGATCCGTTAGAGTTCTCAGTGAATTTAGTACCCGTCCCAACAGTGGTATCAGAGCTTGGTTACAAAAAAATTCAAATTAAGGGATTTACTTATATTGCCAAGTTTAAACAATTTATCAGTACAACCTCAGTCAAAGACTTTACTTATAATGGAAACTTTAGATAGTCAGATTTAATATTATGAGAAAAAATTAATTAAGATTCCTGAAGAATATAATACGTCTATGCTATGTGAATGGTCTGCTATAAGAGAAAAGGAACTTTATTTTAGACGAGAGTTATGTAGACTTGATACTATCAAGAAAGATAGAGAAGTGAAGAATAAATATTTTAAAACACCTGTTATGATAAAGAAACAGGAAGATGAGTTAAAAACTAAAGACAAAGAGACTCATAAAGTTAAAGAAGTTATGCAGATAAATAATATTGAATACATTATAAATAAAGAAGGGCAATGGGAGATTAATAATGAGTTTTTATTAGAAACTTATGAAGAAGAAGAAAATAATGCTCAGAGTTACCAAGATTTTATAGACTCTTTAGATGATGAAGAGTTACACAATCTAGATAATGCAATGGAAGGGTTAGATATAATATCTAAAAATATTAATAGTTCAATAGAAACAAAAATAGAATTAATGAATCAAGAAGACCGTGAGCATGATTGGATAAAAGGAAGAGGAGATTATAATATAAAATGTGCTTTTTGTATATTTTACCCTAGTCAAGAAAATAGACTTACATGTAGTAAATGTTTAAAGCAAGCATGTGCTTCATGTCTAAAAATAACTAACAAAAAATGGAGACAAGAAGTAGAACTAGAATCAGAAGATAAATTATTAGCAGGTAGAGTCAGAAATTTAGAAAATAGAATAAATAGCTTAGAAGCATAATTAGAAGAGCTAAAGAGTAAAATAGAACTCAATGAAGCTAATAAGATAGAAAAACTTAAAAAGACCTTACCGAGTTAAAGGATCAAGCAATGCTAAATAGAAAAATAATAAAGCGATACAATTAAAAGAAGCCATAATAAACTTTGGTAGCAAATATATAGTTAGATTACCATTTAAAGAGATTATAGGAATAAGAGTACCTGCAAAAGTAAAATTAATGCCTAACATTTCATATAAAATATTAGCTTTAGTAGACACCGGTTGTACAAAAAAATATTATACATGATAAATATTTTGTAAAATGTCCAGAGATAGTTCATACGATAGATCAAGATAAAGCAGAAATATCTACTAATATGTCTGGGATAAAAAAGGTTCATAATCAACTAGCTTATGATGTTTAAGTACAAATAAATAACACAAAATATATAATGGATGAAATTATAGTAAGAGATCTATCTATGATACATGATGATATGATATTAGAATTAAGATTTTTATAATTCTCTTTAAAAACAGCAATCATACATGAGCAAGGAATAACATTTATTCCTTATCAAGACAACATTCCATATATAATAGAAGTACGAAAGACTATAAATTCTAATCCAGGAAAGACCAACTTAGAACTCCAAGGATATGATGAAAAGGTCCCTAATAATCATATAGATGAAGAGTTAGGTGAAAATATAGAAGAATTTCATATAGCAAACTCTTGCATAGAATGTATCAGTCTGTAATCATTAGCACCAAATTGGTATAGAGATATAAAATAAAAAAAGGATATAGATAAAATTGTAAGAAGATTGGAAGATATTCAGATAATCGGAGAAATACCAATAAAGCATTGGGATAAAAATGGTATAGTATGTAAGATTAACATAATATATCCTAATTATATAATCAAGACAAGTCCTATAGAAACAACACCTAAAGATATAGAAGAATTTAAGATACATTTTGAAGAATTATTAAAATTAGGAGCTATAAGAGAAAGCCGAAGTCCTCATAGATCAGCTTCATTTATAATCAGAAATCATGCTGAAATAGCTAGAGGAAAGTGAAGAATGGTTATTAATTATAAAAGACTAAATGATAATACTATAGATGATGCTTATAATATCATAAATAAGCAAGAATGGATAAATAGAAAACAAGGAAGTAAATATTTCTCAAAATTTGATTTAAAAGTTGGGTTTTGGCAGGTAAAATGACAGAAGAATCAATAGAATGGACTGCTTTCACATGTCCTCAAGGTCATTTTGAATAGCTAGTAATGCCCTTAGGATTAAAAAATGCCCCTGCTCTATTTCAAAGAAAAATACAAAATATTTTTAATGAAATCAAGAATTCATATTAGTTTATATTGATGACTTATTAGTTTTCTCAAAATCCTATAAAGAGCATATAGCTCATCTGGAAACCTTCTTTAGAAAGGTAGAACAACATGGGTTAATATTGTCTAAAAGGAAAATGGAGATATACAAGGAAAAGATAAATTTTTTAGGTCATGAAATATGAGAGGGAACAATTTATTTACAAGATCATATTGCAAAAAAAATCTTAGAATTTCCAGATATCATGAATGATAAGAAAACCCTACAACAATTCTTAGGAATAGTAAATTATGCTAGAAATTATATTGAAAATTTAGCTAAGCTATCTAGTCCATTGTATGCAAAATTAAGAAAAAACAGACAAAAACATTTTAATTCGAAGATATAAAGTTAGTAAGAACTATTAAAGAAAAGGTCAAAGACTTAAAACCCCTAGTGTTGCCATTAGATGATAATTATTTCATTACAGAGACAGATGCATCCAAGTTAGGATGGGGTACAATATTAAAGCAAAAACCACACAAGTACTCTCCAAAGTCACAAGAAAAAATATGCAGGTATGCTTCAGAAAAATATAAGCTAAAAGCAATAAACAATACGGATAGGGAAATTTTAGTTGTTATCAATGGAATAAATGCTTTTAGATTATATCTAGGATTTAAAGAGTTCACAGTTAGGACAGATTGTGAAGCTATATGTAGATACTATAATAAAGTCAATAGTATGAAAAGTTCAACTAGGCGATGGGTTTTATTTGAAGATATTATTACTAGAAATAGTTATAAAGTAATATTTGAGCATATAAAAGGCAAAGATAATACATTGCCTGATATATTTTCATAATCTTCTATTTTGCAGGAATGAAGAGAGGAACAAGCCCTATTGGGGGTGAATGTTTCATCTTTGGAATTGATAATAAGCTAAGAATTTTTTTACCAAATACTTATAAATTCAAGCCTCAAGACCATATTATTCTAGATGATATAAAAGAATGCATTCTAGACAATTTCTGGTTTCAATATAACAATAAAAGAGAAGATAAAGGTTATATGCTAGCAATATTAAATAGTCTGGCTGAATATTTTCATATGATTAATGGCAAAACACAACCAAAAGAACCATCTAGCAATATAGAGAAAAAACTCATATATGTTATATATAGGGAAAAACACCAAGAATTTATATATTATTTGAAGAAGTTATAGCTCAGCAGATAGAAAAAGAAAAAGATGGAGGAGTGTCTTGGAAAAAATATTTAGATATTGTTCAAGCTCTTTCATATGCAAGAACAATTCTGGAAGTAAACTATTTCTTAGAGCCAACAGCCAAAGTCTATATCCAAAAATATAGGAAGACCAATGAAATAAAACCAATATTGATAGGCCCAAATATAAGAGAAGAAGGACCGTCTAGACCGCATACATATAAAGAAGCGGTAAAAAAGATATAGATCCATTGAATGAAGAATATGTTAATACTAAGATGAAAGAAAAATTAGAGTCAATGACTCTTCAATGGAAGAAAGATATAAAGGAAGAAATCTTACAAGAAATAAAAGGTGAAATAGATGAAAATTTTAAAAATATAATGAAAGACTATGAAGAAAATATTAAGAAAGATTATGAGTCAAAAATGAATATACATATATCAGACTATGAGGAAAACGATGATGATATGTTGGATATCCGTGGTCATGGACAAATACCAGAATATTAGATTTCAATATGCTAAAAATTAAAATACATATGTTCCATACAAGAAATATATTCCCTATGTTTATAAAGTGTTATCAACAATTTGGCCGGGGGAAGAGATAATATTACAATAATGTATTACAATACATACTACATGCCATGATCCTTGATTTGATGTTTGCAACATCAATCATTCGGGCGTGGAAGACCATACCAAAGAATATCCATACCCATATCCAGAAGGATAAGACCGTGCGCGATGAAGGACAGTGCAAAAGGAATATACAGTCACTCTACTGTAGCCAGAACAACTATTCTCCATCCAGCTGTCCAGGCCATAGCAAGAAGGAATAATTGAAGACTTCACCTCAAAGGCTCCTTCAGATGATAAGCATGAAGGACACTCCCTTTGTGCTATAAAGCGAGAAGCTAGGCACATTCATTCGGCATCGGATCGAAGAGCCAAGCATCCCACCAAAGACCACCAGCCTCAGACACGCACTCTCATCCACCATCCACTCCACCAACTCTCCACTCACACATACACCATGAAGACATGACCTTAGAAGGACTCTAAGGATCATCCACCTATAATAGTAAATCATCCACTACCATTGTATCACTCCACATTTATAAATTATAGAATAAAGGAGGTTCCCGTGATCTTCCTGCGCTTGTAAGGTAATCCCTAAGGTTTGTGCTAAGTGCTTGGGGTTTTTCGAAAGGGAAAGCCGTATGTAAGCTTGCTCTATGGAAATAAATTAAGCTTTCCTAGTTTAATCCCTGCCTTCCTTTAAGCTCGTTCATATGAGGCGATGTCTCTATGCTAGGGACTCTAGAGGAGAAACCTCTGCATGTATTGTTCTCATGTTAGCCCTAGTAGCGGCGTTTGTAGAGAACCCTATGTACGTAGAGAAGTGTTCCCTTCAGGTGGAACTACCTAGGGAGACGATAGAGCCTAAGTTCTATTTGTGCGTGGCTGGGGATAGCGAGGGAGGAGACCAGGTGAAAGGTCCTTGTTTGGTTTTAGTAATTGAGTGACAACCTAGGTGGACTAATTGTGTTTATGTGAGATACACAGGTGATTAGTCCACAGGTACATGTGTGTGAGCAACATATGCCATGAAGGTGAAAATGGCTTGGAGATGTTGCAAAGCTCACACATGTGATGATGAAGGAGCTTAAATGCACATGAGACATGACATTGAGTCATGTGATCAAGGTGGAGAAGATCAAGACAAGACTTGGCTTGATGGACCGGTTGCAAGCGTGAAGGGCAAGTCGAAGGCTTTGGAGTGATGGACCGCGTGGCGGTGAAGCTTGAGCAAGACTTGGCACCAATGGACGATGGCAACGGTGAAGAGCAAGTAGAGTCAAGATTGATGAACCAATATAATCATGTGATGATATGAAGTGGATCATATCATTGTTGATCATGTTGGTACATGTGTTGCATCGACATTGGAGGAGATGGAATGGAATGCGCAAGGCAAAGGTATAACCTAGGGCATTTCATTTCACCGGTCATAGGTGTATAGAGAAGTTTATGACCGGGTTTAGTATATATGGCCATACTATCAAGAGGGGCAAACTTGTTTGCATATCGGTGATCTAGTGCCACTCGAGTGATCTAACTTTGCATTGTCGCTAGGATCGAGTGGCGTGGCAAGTTGAGTGGCTAACATCCTTTGGGAAATGATTGTGAAAATGCTAACACACATACACATGGTGGTGTACACTTGGTGGTGTTGGCACATTTACAAAGGAGGTGGTGTTTGCAGGGGTGAGATGGATTCGGCACTTTCGGGAAAATGGAATGCCTATTTTCTGTTGCGCCGGATGCAAATTCTTGGAGGTCAGCTCATTGGAGCAAGGGTGAAGAAGTTAGAAGTGAAAACAAGTTGACCACGAAGATGTTGGCATCGGTCAACTGACCGGACGCTAGATCTAAATGCACCAGACGCTGGCAGGCTGCGTCCAGTCAGGCTGACGTACGATGACGCAGAAGCTGGAGTGTGACCGGACGCTGGCTGCGTCTGATCAAGTGTGACCGAACATGTACGGTCGAGGTCGGTACCTTACTGGAAACGACCAGACGCTGGGGGTTCAGCGTCCGGTCAGTTGAAGCTACTGCATCTGGTCAGGTCAAGTGACCGTTGGAATCGGGACACGTGACCGTCCACGGGTGACCGGACGCTGAGGTCCAGCGTCCGGTCAACACGATCGGAGCATTCGGTCAGCCCGACCATTGCCTAGTGAAGGGGTAATGGCTAGTTTAGCCCTTGGGGCTATAAATAGAAGCGGCCTTCGGCCATGGCTGGTGTGGAGCACCTTGGGGGACTTTGTGTCCATGCTTGAGAGTGCTTAGGAGCCCTTCCATCTCACACATACTTGATAGTGATCATCCGATTGTGTGAGTGAGCGATTCTAGTGCGATTGCATCGTGAGGTTGCATCGAGTGGCACTAGGTGATCGAGTTGCAAGCCGGTGGTGCTTGTTACTCTTGGAGGTTGCCACCTCCTAGATGGCTTGGTGGTGGTCTCTGTCGAAGCGTGCAAGAAGCTTGTGCGGCGCTCCGGAGAAGAGCTTGTGAGGGGCACTTGTGCTTGCCCCGCGGGAGTCGCAAAGAGCAACTTTAGTAAAGTGTGTCATTGAGCTACCCTCACTCAAGGGGTAGGTTCTTGCAGCGCCCGACATGCGGGCTTGGCAGGTGATGCCAATTAGCCGCCGAACCACCAAGTGAGCGGTCGACACAACGGGGACTAGCGTGTTGGCAAACACGTGAACCTTGGGAGAAAAATCATCGTGTCAACCTTGTTCTTCCCGTTGGTTTGCATCCCCGTTACACAAGCTTACATTTACTTTCATATACATTAAGCTTGTGTTGTTGCTCTTGTAATTAGTTAGCTTGTGTAGCTTACTAGTTACCTTCTTGCTTGTGTAGCATAGAAGTAGCTCCCTTGCATGGCTAATTTGGTTTTAGTAACCTTGTTAGTCACATTGCTTAGTTTATGTAGCTAAGTCTTTGCGCTCTCTAATTAGGCATTGGTTGCCTTATTATTGAGTATTGCTAGTGATCTTAGTTAGCTTTGTGCTTTTGCTTACTAGCATGTGTAGGAGCTCCCTTGTTGCTTAAAGTACTAGTGGCATAGGTTTGGGTAACATTGCTTCTAGAATTGGTTAGGTGAGCTCTAGCTAGCTCGGCACCTTTGTTGCATAATTGTTATCTTTGCAAGGTGCTAGTGAACATATATAGTGGGGTATAGTCTTGGCTAGACCGATAGCTTTAATTCCACACTTGTATCGGTTAGCCGATGCGATTAAGTTTTAGAAAAGACTATTCACCCCCCCCTCTAGTCGCCATCTCGACCCTTCACCAGGTTAGCCTGGTTCTGAAGCTAGCTAGTGACGCATACGGTGAGTATCGAGTAGGACTGTCATAAGCATAGTCACATGACCGGCTGAACTGTTGGTGTCGCCAGCCTGCAAAAGATCCTCAGAAATATTAATCTGCATATTCACTAATCACACGCATATTCAATAACCGCATGGTTAAGTACATGTAGGATAACCACAGTTGCAATACATATTGTTGCCTATCTGAATATGCAGATTAATTATTGTAACCTCAGTATGAAGGACTTGAATTACAATTCACAGTCTCAGACACGTGAGTGATTAGCTATGCGTGATTGATGTTACAATAATTATTATCTGAATAAGCTCTTGATTTTCAAAGTTTTTAAATTTGAATTTTGAATCCGTTCGAGTTCTCAGTGTGATAGCCCCATTCCAATAGTGGTAACAGAGACTGAAATGACCTGATTTCCACGAAGGGAAATCCACAGAGTTGAAGTGTGATAAGACCATTGTAGATCATATTACCCAATTTTCCAGTCAAATACCACATCCATACAACGATACTATCAGAGTACAAATAGTGCAGAATTACATAATTTATTATATCGCCGCATTAGCGGAATCAAAAGTAGCATTCATTCAGAACAGCTTGAAGGTAAGATTGCCAAACTCGAGTGTAGGCACGAACCCCTCAACCGTCAAACTCCTCGGAGCTATACTCCTCAGCAGAACCTGTGTGCCAAAATTTATTAGTACGAATTGTACTGGCCACTCCCACCCTATGAGCATTGCTTTGTGGAAATTGGATGCAAGTTGGATATATTCAAAAGGAACCTATAAGGCTAGGGTTTCCTATGTCTTAGCCTATCAAGTATATAATAATAGTTGGTCAAGTTTTAACACCATTCCCACACACATTCCACCCCATTCCCTTTCCAGAGCTAGGTTTCAATCCTAGGATCAATACACCACCATCTCCACTTCATCACCACATCACCACCATACCATCGCTTAGTCGACAGGCCAACTCCCTCTCGGCACTGCCTCAAGGTCTGTAGCCCTTGGCCTGGCTATGACCGACACTCTCCCACGGGGGAAGAAGAGAAGGACTCATCTCACTATCTAGTTTAAGCGAAACCTAGGAAAGGTCCACAGCTGACAAGTTGGCACATGTATCGATCGATCAACCATACACTCTGCAGAGGTTTTACATAACCACAAGATCCACCTTCCTCGCTGACCGTCGTCAACTGGGCTGATTCTAGCCGCTTGCTAGCCTAGGATAATACCACTCTACCATTTAGCCCTAGTACACCCCAAGTCTAGGCTAGGGTGGCTGAAACTGTGAGTCATGAGCCAGGTCCACAAGGTCTCCATGAAGTCTCGGAAGGGTGTGGGGGAAATCCTCCACGCCTTGTACCTCCTTACATTGTCTGCTATCAACCTAGCAGTAGTGGCAATATCCTACCAAGTTGTCTGGCCGTCCCGCACCATATAGGGCGAGTGATACATAAGGCTTCCCAGTGAATCTGAGTACTAGTGAGTCCTTAGGGATGACCAAGCCAGAATGTCTTCATCAGGGTTTCCATTTACCGTGCCACCACAGCACCTCCACCCCGGGCTCCTCCCATCATAGGTTCACACCTAGGACCACCTTATATACCATTTACCCACCACAGGTATCCATTCCAGGGGTGCCCAGGTAGCACCCCATGGCAAGACTTGCCCTAGGCTCGTCGTATACTCCAACTTGGTCGACACAACCCTCACCCTCCACACACCCAAGTCACACACGCAGCACTCTCCCCATAGTCCAGATAACACCAGTTTCCACCACGCATGTAGTATAAGCATAGTAGAAGTATAAGTAATGAAATATATAGCAGTAAGCGTGTGTCTAGACTAATAGCAGGGTATGCAGGGGTAAGGTTGCGTCAAGGTAAAGGCCTTCAAGTAAGCATACGACCATGCAAGTCCTATCATAATATGACTGTAGCAGTAAAGTAAAGCAATAGCAGTTCTATATTAGCCATGCGTAATAGATGCTATGAGATTGGGTGGGATGTGGCACCTTCAGTGTAGTCATCTCTGTACTCCTCATGGTACTCACGATCCTCATCCGTCTGATTCTCCTCCGAGTCTGCAAACGATCGTATTATAGTCGCATTAGCGACGTCTATAGAATAGCATAACAAAGCAATGAAAATTCAAAGGAGCCAAATGCACTCAAACATGGGTTCATTGCGTAGAGCTTGATTTTAGATGAATTTTGGTCCTGGTCTTGCATTTTTCTGAGTTCGTATGAATTAGTTATGAATTTTCGAAGTTTAAATCATTTCTGAAAATGGAAAAGGCCAAATTAATCCTGGCTGACACGTGTCACGCTGTGACTGGTCCACGTGGCATGCTGATGTCAGCATGATGTCATCATCTCGGTTCCGAACTGACAGGTGGGGTCCAGCTGATGTCAGCATGACATCATCAACGTCATCAGTTCCGACAGGTGGATCCAGGGGCTCTTGGGTCACTGACATGTGGGTCCAGTCAAAGTCAACATCAAGTCAACGGGTGAGTCAACAGTCAACGGTTAGGGTCATTAACATGTGGGGCCAGGGCTGCTGTCGTCAGCAGCTGATATCATCGTGACATCAGCATGACGTCACCCCGGCTGTTGGCTTCTGACGTGTGGGTCCCGCGTGATGTCACCATCTAACATGTGGGTATAGAGTGTCTGTGCCACTAAGACGTGGGGCCAGGTCAATAGTTAATGTTGACCGGTCAATGGTCAACATGGACCGGGTCCGAACTAGGCCGGTTGGGCCTGGATATGGGCTGGGCTCAGCCCGGACACGTGGTATGCTGTGGCGCAGCCATGTCACGACCTTGGGCCTTCACTGGGACATGGTCTACGGCTCATGGTCCATGGTGGAATCAGGAGCATTGGTCCATGGACCACAGGAAGGTCTACGGTGGACCACGTCCACCCTTCTCTTCTCTCTCTATGGTCCACGTGCACTGGGTGCATGTGCGTGTGGCCGGCGAGGGGAATTTCCCCTGTTTCCTCTCCCAGCGTGCTCCTGCCGATGGTGAGCGCCCGGTGAGCCTTGCCAGCGGTGCTGGTGCACGATTGAAGTGGGTGAAAGCTCCGCTGAGCCTCGGCGTCCTCGTTGGTGGAGTTAACGTGGCGTGTGGGGTCCCGTGGTGTGCCGACCATGGCGGCGGTCTCCCAGGCACAATGGCAGTGTCAGTGAGGTGGCTACGGCCTCGGAGAGGCGTCTTGGTGGTGCGTGTGAGCATCACGATGCTCCAGCGGCCTTGTTGGGTAGGTTGGAAGGTCTTTCTGGAGCCCCTGGTGGCTTTGGCCATGGTGGCGGCTTGATCCGGCCATGGCGGCGGTCCGGTGGTGAATGGCATAGGCTCGCAGGAGCACTACGGGGTGCCAGTGGGGCGGTCTCATCATGGTTGCAGAGGTGCACGTGAGTGCGAGTGTACCTAGAGGCCGGAGATGGCCTTGGCCTACGCGCTCCCGATGTGGAGCGCCATGGCCGAAACGGCGAGGTCTGGCGGCGAGTAGGGGAAAGACTGGGGGGCTCACCGTTGGTGTCGCGGGAGATAGGGTGGTGATGCAGTGGTGGTTCGAGGCCGTGTAGCTCCGGATGTAGTGTAGTGCTGCTGTAGCCGATCATGGCGTCGGCTCCTGCTCCGACGGCTTTGGAGGTGCTCTGATGGCGCCTCCTTCTTCCTCCTCCCTCTCCCTTCCTTCTTCCTCGCCCTTCTGCTCTTTTGGCTCGGGCGCGTAGTGGATGGCCACAAAGTGGTGGCGAAGCGTTGAGAGAGCTCAGGGGCTCCTGGGGCTGGGGCTTTTATAGCCGAGCTCAGCCATGGAGCTCGGTGAATGGCAGATGGAGACCAAGGGGCGATCGGAGGCACGTGCTTGCATCCAATGGCGCGCGCGTGGTTGTGTGGGCGTGGCGCAAGGGGGACAAGGCCATGCCCCGAGCGTGACCCCCTAGCCCACTCCTGCCAGCGCTGTCGGCCGCCGGTCGCACGGCAGTTGAGGCGTGGGCGGAGAAGATGAACAGGAAGGCTGTCGGGTGGGGTCCTAGTGGCAGCGGCAGCAGGGGAGCTGGGAGGCGCGGGGCGTGGGTGACGCACTGGGCCGCAAGCTGGGCCACGCACGCACGGTTGGGCTGGCTAGGCCGCGAAGCCGAGCAGGCCAAGGTGGCTTGCAAGGCCTCCCTCTTCTTGTTCTTTTTCTATTTTATTTCTCTTCTCCTTTGTTTGAATTCAAATTTGGTTTGACATTTGAATTCCAAATTGGTGCACCTTATTCATTGGAGTTTTAGATATGAGGCCCACAACATTCTTTTATAAATATTAGGAATTTATTTAGCTATTTTGTATAACAAAAATAGGTGTGGTTTTGTTATACAAAAATAGAATTACTTTTCTCTTTAAACCTTTATTCTTTGGTTTAAGTAATAACTTCTTTATGGTGCATATCTTTAAAGTAGTTGTTAAGCATAACATAAAGCAAATAGAAATCCAAATCACAATTTGAGTTAACAATGTATGCAACACTTTATTTGTTAGAAATTAAATAAACATAATTAACAAATGACATGCCATGCTTATGTGTTGACTTGGGTTGGGGTTAGACCTAATGCATCTCCTAGGTTGGGTTTCTATACATGACACTTATCAACACATGGGAGTTTTTTTTAGGAAAAATTTTGTAGTTGGTATTTTTGGTGTATGGATTTTTGGGTTGTTACAGTCCTACCCCCTTAACAGAATCTCGTCCCCGAGATTAAAACGATACATACCCTTCAAAGAGATAAGGATAGTTTAGTCAGAGATCAAACTCTTTCTCCCATGTTGCTTCTCTCTCAGTGTGGTTGCTCTATTAGATCTTGCGCATAGGAATAGTTTTGCTTCGGGTCTCTTTGGTATCTCTACCTAGAATTCTGATAGGATGTCCTTTATACTCGAGAGTGTCTTGAATGTCAAGTGTATCAGTTGGAACTACTTCATCGGGCACTCTCAAACACTTGCGTAGCTGTGAGACATGGAATACGGGATGTACACCCATCAATTCCTCGGGTAGCTCAAGTTTGTAGGCGAGCTTTCCAATCCTCTTGCAAATCTTGTATGGGCCAACAAATCTAGGGGCAAGCTTTCCTTTCACATGGAATCTGATAGTTCCACATAGCGGGGATACCTTGAGATAGACGAAATCTCCCACATTGAACTGAAGTTCTCTTCTCCTTTTGTTAGTATAGCTCTTGTATCAACTTTGAGCAATTCTCAAATTCTCCTTTACTTGCGCAACTCCTTCTGCATCTTGAATTTTTGCGGAGTCAAAGAACGATCTTTCTCCCAGTTGGGACCACATCAAAGGTGTCTTACAAGGTCTGCCATACAGAGCTTCAAATGGTGACATCTTGATACTGACTTGGTAGCTATTGTTGTAAGAAAACTCTGCATAGGATAGGCATTTCTCCCAATCAGAGCCATAATTTAGTACACTAGCGTGAAGCATGTCTTCTAAGATCTAATTTACTCATTCTGTCTATCCATCTGTCTATGGGTGATAAGTGGTACTGAAATTTGGTTCCAATGGACTTGTGCAGAGCTTCCTAGAATCTGGACACAAACTGAGGACCACGATCAGATACGATACTAGAGGGAGCTCTATGTAGTCTGAGAATATGCTCAACATATAGATCTGCTAATTTTTCGGCATTGGTCTTGGTCTTAACTAGTACAAAGTGAGCAATCTTGGTCAAACGATCGACAATCACCCAGATGGATTCATTGCCTTTCTATGAATGGGGCAATCCAACTATGAAATCCATGGATATGCTCTCCCACTTCCACTCGGGAACGTCAAGAGGCTTTAACAATCCTGCAGGCCTTTGATGTTCAGCCTTGACTCTATTACAGGTGTCACACCGTGCCACATGTCCCGCAATGTCTGTCTTCATGCCTTTCCACCAAAAGTGTTTCTTCATGTCTTGATACATCTTTGAACCCCTAGGGTGTATACAGTACTTGGAATCATGAGTTTCTGATAGAATTTCCTCTCGTAGTGCTGGATCGGAAGGGACACAAATTCTGTCCTTGAACCAGATGGTTTCTTGTTCATCTTCTTGGTGGTTGGTCTTGTAGCTTAGTTTCATCAGACCATAGAGATATTTGATCTCTTCACAACTTTTCTGAGCTTGATGGATGCGATCTATGAGATCATACTATATGCGGAGCTCATTCAACAAGCCATGCGGTAGTATCTCTAGTTGGAAATCATCAATCTCTTCCTTGAGCTCAAGTGGTACGGATTCAGTGATCAAAGTGTGACAGTAACTCTTGCGACTGAGAGCATCTACGACTACATTAGCTTTTCCCGGATGATAGTGAATTTCTAGGTCATAATCTTTGATCAACTCTAGCCATCAGCGTTGCCTCATATTTAGATCTTCCTGTGTGAAAAAGTACTTCAAGCTCTTGTGATCGGTGTAGATATCACACTTGTTGCCTATCAAGTAGTGTCTCTAGATCTTTAAGGCATGCACAACTGCTGCTAACTCAAGATCATGAGTAGGGTAACAGTTCTCGTGTTCTTTCAACTGTCGAGACGCATATGCTATCACTCTACCATCTTGCATCAGTACACAACCAAGTCCTTATCGAGATGCATCACAATATACTACGAAATCTTTGCTGATATCAGGCAATGCTAGCACAGGAGTTGTGGTAAGCTTCTGTTTCAATTCCTGGAAGCTTTGTTCGCACTCGGGCATCCATTCAAACTCCTTAGTCTTCTTCAGAAGGTTGGTCATTGGACAGGCTATCTTGGAGAAGTTTTCGATGAATCCACGATAATATCCAGTCAATCCCAAGAAACTTCTGATTTCTATCACATTACGGGGTTGATCCCACTCTTTCACAACTTCAATCTTAGCCGGGTCAACTGCGACTCCTTCAGCTAATAGTACATGGCCCAAGAAGGCAACTTTCTGTAGCCAAAATTCACATTTGCTGAACTTTGCGTAGAGCTGATGTTGGGCTAGTTTCTCAAGCACCATTCTCAGATGATGTTCATGTTCTTCAGCGGTGGATGAATAGATAAGGATGTCATCAATGAATACTACCATGAACTTATCCAGTTCATCCATGAAAACCTTATTCATCATGTTCATGAAGTATGCGGGAGCATTCATGAGTCCAAATGACACCACGGTGAACTCAAACTGCCCATACCTAGTCACAAAAGCTGTCTTCGGGATGTCACTCTCTCGAATCTTCATCTGATGATAGCCGGATCTAAGATCAATCTTAGAGAAATACTTGGCACCTCAAAGCTGATCAAGCAGATCATCAATCCTTGGCAGGGGGTACTTGTTCTTGATGGTGACTGCGTTCAAGTTCCGGTAATCAATGCACATTCTCATTGAGCCATCCTTCTTCTTAACAAACAGAATAGGGGATCCCTAGGGTGAAGCACTGGGTCTGATATATCCCTTCGAGATGAGCTCATCAAGCTATTTCTTGAGCTTGGCCAGTTCATCAACTGACATGCAATAGGGTCTCTTGGCAATGGGTCCTATTCCTGGCAAGAGATCAATGATGAACTCTACATCACGGTCTGGTGATATACTCGGTAATTCTTCAGGGAATACATCGGGATAGTCTCTGACCATAGGCACATCATGTACTATCTTCTCCTCTTTCTGTGATTCTAAACTGGCTTTAAGGACACATAGGATAGAGGTGGACTTTCTAAACTGAGGTTCACATCTAATGACTTAGCCTGATGGGTGGGTCACTTGGACATATCTAGGTGAACATGATATGATGCCTCGGTGAATGGTTAGCCAATCCATGCCTAAGATGACATCTAGGTTAGTGGAAGGTAGCAGGGTTAGGTCGGCTTTAAAGATAAGACCCCCAATGGTAAGACTCACTCCCTTATAGATGTGGGTGCATTTTACGTCTCCTAAAGGTGAGCTGGTGATGATAGGCTTCTCGCGTGGGGTTACAGGCAAGTTATGCTCTCGTGCAAACTTGGATGATATGTAAGAACAAGTTGCTCC
This sequence comes from Miscanthus floridulus, assembly GCF_019320115.1. Taxonomy (NCBI): domain Eukaryota; kingdom Viridiplantae; phylum Streptophyta; class Magnoliopsida; order Poales; family Poaceae; genus Miscanthus; species Miscanthus floridulus. The sequence continues at coordinate 121,303,728 of NC_089580.1, read as the reverse complement.
GGAGTCAAATAGAACTGATGTAGTATTGCCATTAACTAAAAACATACCATACACAATGTTAGGGGCAGCCTATGCTTCCTCGGTGTCCAGATGGTTGAGACGTCCACGAGTAGCAGATCCGTTGAGCTGAGACTTCTGAGCAGCTAAGTTCTGTGGGCACTCAGCGGCTTTGTGACCTAGTTGGCCACAAGCAAAGCAGGTGAAAGGCGTACCACCTGTAGGGGTTGGCGCGGGTGCCTTCTAGTTTCTAGTGCTTGGTGCGGAGCAGTTCTGTGCTAGGCATTCATTCGCTGAGCGGGGATGGTTGAAATAGTCCTTAGTGTTGCAGTCCTAAGCATAACAGTCCCGGGTGTAACGATCCTAAGCAGGGTGGGGGTATTTGGCGGTGTAGCCTCCACTTCCCCTACTTGATCTAGGGTTGTCATCCCTGTTGTGGCGAGAGCGTTCCCTGGATGGTGCATCTTTGCGGAACCTCTTGTGATCACGGCCACAGAAGGACTCCTTAGGCTTATGCTTCCTCTCCCTATACTCCTCTCTAGCTTCAGCACGGTCCTTCTCGATCTAGATGCAGCGATCCACCAGAGCACGCAACGTGTTACTCTCAATACCGCCAAACTTCAGCTTGATGTGCGGGTTAAGTCCCTTGTGGTAATAGTATAGCTTCTCCTTTTTAGAGTTCACAACATAGGAAGGTTCATAGTGCAGAAGGTTGGTGAAATGAGTAGTGTACTCAGTCACCCTGTCCTTTCCCATCTTGATGTTGCGAAACTCCTCAGCTTTGGCCTCCATGATACCCTTGGGAATGTGATACTCAGTGAATGCTTCAGCGAACTCATCCCATGAGATGTTAGCAGGGTCCTCATGGGAATCACTAAAACTATCCCACCAGTGCTGCACCTATGAGCTGGTGTGCGGCTGCTCCAACACACTCATCGTCGGTGAAAGTAGTGAGGTCAAGCTTCTTCTCCATCTCCTTGAGTCAGTCATTAGCTACAAGCGGGTCAGGGTTGGTGCCATCATAGGTAGGTGGCTTTAGCTTCAGGAATCCTTCTAGCTTCCTTTGGAAGTCATTCTGCTGACCTCCCTGGCGACGGTTTGCTCTGTTAACTAGAGCTACAAGAAGTTGGGTCTGTTGTGCCATCACTTCTGCCAGGTTTGGTGGTGGTGGTGGAGGAAGGTTCTCCTCAGGCGGTGGGGTATTCTCTAGGTTGAAGGGTATCCCTCTACGTCCACAGCCATGGTTTTTGCCACCATGCCCCCCATTTGGTTCGACTGGTTCAGGGGTGGGCGCACGTCCACGGTTCATTAGGCGATTAGATCGGCGGTTCGGCATCTGCAACACGGATCATAGAGAATTTAGTGTTTGTGCAATAAGTGCTTATAATTCAATATGATTACATGATTTTGATGATTTAAAGAAAAACATTTATACTATCCAACACTCATTACAAAGAAGCAATAAGATTCATAGATGCAATAAGATCCAAAACATTCATTACATGGGTTTTATTACGTAGCATCATCTCCAGTAGTTACACTTGAAGACGTGCAAGAATCATACTACGCTTAATGTCTCATAATACATCTCATAAGGGGTACATCATGGGGTACAACTTATGGAAGCTACTAACATGACTCATGACTACGCAGGGTCACTCTACTCTAACTCGTACACCACAGCTGGGATATGACTGTTCTCGATCTCAATCTCCTCGTCAGACTTGTGAAGTCGGGACACGTACTTCAAGGCCTCAGCGAGCTCCTTAGTAGGCTTGACTCTAGGTAGGGTAGGGTAGGCGTCTAGGTTAAGGCGAGTCGGGGCTAACTCAAACTCCTCTATCCTAGGCTTCATCTTGCTGCGAACCTCCTTGGGTAGCTGATCCCATATTCCCTTCATCTCCCTAAGGCGCTTCCTGTCAGACTTCTACCAAGCCTGCCATGTCCTCTCACACTTGTCCTATAGGTACTCGATTTGCCTAAGTGCTTTGATTAGGTGACCCTAGTTGCAAACGGCCTTCTTCCTGAACTCCTCTAGCTCCTGGGTCATGGTCTTGTTCCGAGATTGGATTTTCAGCATATCAATCCCCTTGGACCTCTCTCTATCTCCTCTGTGGTTGAACTCGGCCTTCTTGTCATCCAACTCTCTCTGCAACTCCAAGACCTTGCTGTCGAGGTAGCAGTTCCTGTTGTCTAGGTCGGCTGCTTTGTCCTGTAAGTCAGCGATCTTGGCTCTATGGACTTCTTCATGATGGTTGAGCTCATCCTGCAGCTTGGCGACCGTCTCAAGTAGACTAGCTCGCTCCTGTGCTCCCTGTGAGTCTCGCTCCTGGTACTCCCATAGAAGGGCCTGGTCCTAACACCTCCTCTGCTCTAGCTAGGTCACATACCTGTCCTGCTCTAGTAGGTGGATAGCCGAGACATGAAGGCATCTGTCCTCCTTGGCAAAGATAACTCTGCCAGCTACAAAACTCTACTCACTGGGGGTAAGGCTGAGGTCGAGGGCCTAGGAAAGTAGATAGAACTCTGTCATCTTTAGGTGCTTGTAGTGGTCCCTCATCACTCTGCGAAGTGCCTTATGTGAGATAGCTTGTAGTCCATCCTCAACTGTATCCTCTATAGTCAACTCAGTGAAAGCTAGGACAGAAGGTAAGGTAGTGCTAGCTAGGAACTCGACTGAGGTGATAATCGGTCCTTCGATTCCTCCTTCCTGAGCTGGCTTCCCGGTGCAGGTGACCTTGATAAGCTCATCGGGGACTCCTAACATGACGAGAACTCGGTAGAGGGTCTGTGCAAAACCCTTGAGCTCACATAGGTCGAAGGTGAGCTTGGCGTGGTCTAGAGGTAGCGGTCCTAGAGGCGGCCAGTCGACGTTCGTTGCCATCTACATGTTTTAAGGAACAGGTGTTAGCAGGTCAATAATAGATAAGCCTTGCATAAAAGTAAATGCAGGGTTGGTATATAACTGAAAGAAGGGCTGTTCACGTCCTATTCTATCGTCTATTTCTAAGGGTTTCATCCTATGGTCAAGTATGGCTCTGATACCAACTGAAACGACCTGATTTCCGTGAAGGGAAATCCACAGAGTCAAAGTGTAATAAGACCGTTGTAGATCATATTACCCAATTTTCCAATCGAATACCATATCCATACAACGATAATATTAGAGTACAAATAGTGTGGAATTACATAATTTATTACATCACCGCATTGGCGGAATCAAAAGTAGCATTCATTTAGAACAGCTTGAAGGTAAGATCGCCAAACTCGAGCGTAGGCATGAACCCCTCAACCGTCAAACTCCTCGGAGCTATACTCCTCAGTAGAACCTGTGTGCCAAAATTTATCAGTATGAATTATACTGGCCACTCCCACCCTATGAGCATTGCTTTATGGAAATTGGATGCAAGTTGGATATATTCAAAAGGAACCTATAAGGCTGGGGTTTCCTATGTCTTAGCCTATCAAGTATATAATAATAGTTGGTCAAGTTTTAACACCATTCCCACACACATTCTACCCCATTCCCTTTCCAGAGCCAGGTTTCGATCCTAGGATCAATACACCACCATCTCCACTTCATCACCACATCACCACCATACCATCGCTTAGTCGACAGACCAACTCCCTCTCGGCACTGCCTCAAGGTCCGTAGCCCCTGGCCTGGCTACGACCGACACTCTCCCATGGGGGAAGAAGAGAAGGACTCATCTCACTATCTAGTTTAAGCGAAACCTAGGAAATGTCCATAGCTGACAAGTCAGCACATGTATCGATCGAACAACCATACACTCTGTAGAGGTTTTACATAACCACAAGATCCGCCTTCCTCGCTGATCGTCGTCAACTGGGCTGATTCCAGCCGCTTGCTAGCCTAGGATAATGCCACTCTACCATTTAGCCCTGGTACACCCCAAGTCTAGTCTAGGGTGGCTAAAACTGTGAGTCATGAGCCAGGTCCACAAGGTCTCCATGAAGTCTCAGAAGGGTGTGGGGGAATCCTCCGCGCCTCGTACCTCCTTACACTGTCCGCTATCAACCTAGAAGTAGTGGTAATATCCTACTAAGTTGTCTGGCCATCCCGCACCATATAGGGTGAGTGGTACATAAGGCTTCCCGATGAATCTGAGTACTAGTGAGTCCTTAGGGATGACCAAGCCAGAATGTCTTCATCAGGGTTTCTATTTACCGTGCCACCACAACACCTCCACCCCGGGCTCCTCCCATCACAGGTTCACACCTAGGACCACCTTATATACCATTTACCCACCACAGGTATCCATTCCAGGGGTGCCCAGGTAGCACCCCATAGCAAGAGTTGCCCCAGGCTTGTCATATACTCTAACTTGGTCGACACAACCCTCACCCTCCACACACCCAAGTCACACACGTAGCACTCTCTCCATAGTCTAGATAACACCAGTTTCCACCATGCATGTAGTATAAGCGTAGTAGAAGTATAAGTAATGAAATATGTAGCAGTAAGCGTGTGTCTAGCCTAATAGTAGGGTATGTAGGGGTAAGGTTGCGTCAAGGTAAAGGCCTTCAAGTAAGCATATGACCATGCAAGTCCTATCATAATATGACTGTAGCAGTAAAGTAAAGCAATAGCAGTTCTATATTAGCCATGCATAATAGGTGCTACGAGATTGGGTGGGATGTGGCACCTTCAGTGTAGTCGTCTCCGTACTCCTCACGGTACTCACGATCCTCGTCCGTCTGATTCTCCTCCAAGTCTGCAAACGATCGTATTGTAGTCGCATTAGCGACGTCTATAGAATAGCACAACGAAGCAATGAAAATTCAAAGGAGCCAAATGCACTGAAACATGGGTTCATTGCATGGAGCTTGATTTTAGATGAATTTTGGTCCTAGTCTTGCATTTTTCTAAGTTCGTATGAATTAGTTATGAATTTTCGAAGTTTAAATCATTTTTGAAAATGGAAAAGGCCGAATTAATCCTAGGCTGACACATGTCATGCTGTGACTAGTCCACGTGGCATGCTAATGTCAGCATGACGTCAGCATGACATCATCATCTCGGTTTCGAGCTGACAGGTGGGGTCCAGCTGACGTCAGCATGACGTCATCAACGTCATCAGTTCCGATAGGTGGGTCCAAGGGCTCTTTAGTCACTAACATGTGGGTTCGGTCAAAGTCAACATCAAGTCAATGAGCGAGTCAACGGTCAACGGTCAGGGTCACTAAAGTGTGGGGCCAGGGCTGCTGATGTCAGCATGACGTCACCCCATCTGTGTTGGCTTCTGACGTGTGGGTCCCACATGACGTCAACGTGACGTCACCATCTAACATGTGGGTCCAGAGTGTCTGTGCCGCTGACATGTGGGGTCAGGTCAATAGTCAACATTGACCGGTCAACGGTCAACACGGATCGGGTCTGAACTGGGCTGGTTGGGCCTAGATATGGGCTGGATTTGGGCTGGGCTTAGCCCAGACACGTGGCATGCTGTGGCACAGCCACGTCACAACCTTGGGCCTTCACTGGACCACGGTGGAATTAGGAGCACTGGTCCATGGATCACAGGCAGGTCTACGGTGGATCACGTCCACCCTTCGCTTCTCTCTCTGTGGTCCACGTGCACCGGGTGCATGTGCGTGTGGCCGGTGAGGTGAATTTCCCCTGTTTCCTCTCCCGGCGTGCTCCCACCGATGGCGAGCGCTCGGTGAGCCTTACCAGCGGCGCTGGTGCGCGATTGAAGTGGGTGAAAGCTCCGCTGAGCCTCAGCGTCCTCGTTGGTGGGGTTAATGTGGCGTGCGGGGTCCCATGGTGTGTCGGCCATGGCAGCGGTCTCTCGAGCACGACCGCGGCGTCGGTGAGGTGGCTATGGCCTCAGAGAGGCATCTCTGTGGTGCCTATGAGCATCATGATGCTCCAACGGGCTTGTCGGGTAGGTCGGAAGGTCTTCTGGAGCCCCCAGTGGCTTTGGCCATGGTGGTGGCTTGATCCGGCCATGGCGGCAGTCCGGTGGTGAATGGCGTAGGCTCGTAGGAGCACTACAGGGCGCCGGTGGGGCAGTCTCATCATGGTCGCGGAGGTGCATGTGAGTGCGAGTGTACCCAGAGGCCGGAGATGGCCTTGGCCTATGCACTCCCGATGTGGAGCGCCATGGCCAAAATGGCGAGGTCTAGCGGCGAGCAGGGGAAAGACTGGGGGGCTCGCCATTGGTGTCGCGGGAGATAGGGTGGTGATGCAGTGGCGGTTCGAGGCCGTGTAGCTCCGGATGCAGTGTAGTGCTGTTGTAGCCGATCGTGGCGTCGGCTCCTGCTCCGGCGGCTTCGGAGGTGCTCCGATGGCGCCTCCTTCTTCCTTCTCCCTCTCCCTTCCTTCTTCCTCGCCCTTCTGCTCTATTGGCTCGGGTGCATAGTGGACGGCCACAAAGTGGTGGCAGGGCATTGAGAGAGCTCAGGGGCTCCCGGGGCTAGGGCTTTTATAGCCAAGCTCAGCCATGGAGCTCGGTGAACGGCAGATGGAGACCGAGGGGCGATCGGAGGCACGTGCTTGCATCCAACGGCGTGCGCGTGGTTGCGTGGGCGCGGCGCAAGGGGGACAAGGCCATGCCCTAGGCGTGACCCCCTGGCCCGCTCCTACCAGCGCTGTCGGCCGCTGGTCGCGTGGTAGTTGAGGCGTGGGTGGAGAAGATGAACAGGAAGGCTGACGGGTGGGGTCCTAGTGGCAGCGGCAGTAGGGGAGCGGGGAGGCGTGCGGGCATGGGCGACGCGTTGGGCCACAAGCTGGGCCACGCGCGCGCTGGGTGGATTGCGGGCGCGGTTGGGCTGGCTGGGGCAAAAATAGAATTAGTTTTCTCTTTAAACCTTTATTCTTTGGTTTAAGTAATAACTACTTTATGGTGCATTTCTTTAAAGTAGTTGTTAAGCATAACATAAAGCAAATAGAAATCCAAATCACAATTTGAGTTAACAATGTATGCAACACTTTATTTGTTAGAAATTAAATAAACATAATTAACAAATGACATGCCATGCTTATGTGTTGACTTGGGTTGGGGTTAGACCTAATGCATCTCCTAGGTTGGGTTTCTATACATGACACTCATCAACACATGGGAGTTTTTTTAGGAAAATTTTGTAGTTGGTATTTTTGGTGTATGGATTTTTGGGTTGTTACAGAGACTAGGTTACTAAAAAATTCAAATTAAGGGATTTACTATAATCTGTTGAAGATTAAAAAGTTACATTATTTAAATTTAGAAGTTAATACTAGAAAGACAGTCAATACTAAATGGAATATAAATATAAGGTGTAGACTAAATAGCACTAAAGAACATACTTGGCATACCTCTTATGGACAGATAAACTTAATAGTTGATTTAATACATAACTTTTACATATCTTTGTCCAGCCGGTAGTTGTTTTAATAAAATAGAATATAAATATAATAGTTGATTTCCGCCGGTACTTGTTGTGCACAAATACTTTGGATGAAGGCCACCTTGAATGACTTCAGAATCAAGTTCAAGAAAGTGCCATTGCTATGTGACAATGAGAGTGCAATCAAGTTGACCAACAATCCGGTTCAACATGCAAGAACAAAGCACATTAATGTCCGCCACCATTTCATAAGAGATCACCAATAAAAAGGGGACATTTGCATTGAGAGTGTAGGCACCAAAGATCAACTTGCCGATATATTCACCAAGCCATTGGATGGGAAAAGGTTTTGCAAGCTAAGGAATGAGTTGAACATATTGGATTTCTCAAATATGTGTTGATGCACCCCCCACTTATATGACATGCCTCTCCTTCGAGCTATTCAAGGTAAAAGTTGATTGGCATGACATATATTCTTGCTAAGGACATGTTTAGTGCATCTAGTCACATTTTCAATTCTTATTAGGACTTTTCAAATGGTCCTATTTTATTAGGCTCATTCATGAAAATCAAATGAATTTGATGTTTATATGGTATCACTATTGCTTCTATGCTTGACTTGATCTAGTGATAGCATATGACATGTTTGTGGGCTTGTAAACCTAGTGTTTAATCTAAAAATGAACTCTAAGTGTTTAACTCAACATGGTACAAGATAACCCTTACTTGGAGGAGTGAAGAAGCTTGTCCTTAGATCAAACCTAGTCAAATATCATTGGTAAATGATCTAGATTAGACCAAATTTGGAAAAATAATCCTCACCCATTGATTGACATTGATAATCTCTACCTATCTATAATCTAAACCTTTGTGGTCATTGATGACAAAGGGGAGAAATAGTGCACAAAGGTAGTGAAAGGGGAGAGAAACAAAGATATACGTGATAGGGGGAGAAATAACAAAGATATTAAGTACATGGGAGAATATTAGTGTACTAAGTGAAATTGGACAAAGAGATATGACAAAGGAGATATGACAAAGGAAAGGGATCAATTAAAATTTTGAGCACATAAGTAGGGGGAGCAAGCTCATGAACTTGTATGGTACATTTGAATGTGCATTTCATATGTTTGCTTGCATGGCATAAGTTTTAAATTTCAATATCCATGCTTGTGTGGTGTATGCTCGTTGTACGATTAAATGATAAAATGAAAAACTAAGCATGCATAGGATATCTAATGATTTCATTTCCAAGTATCTCCAAGTGCTATCAAGCTAATCATGATGCTAAGGATGGTATAATGGTGCCTTCCGATTGGTATCACGCTTCAAAGGTCCATGTTTTATACCGTAGCATCATTTGGTAGACATTGTCTCCTACTTTTCCTATCTAAGCATATGTGCAAGCTACAATCCAAACTCTTAGCACATATGTAGGAGGAGCAATTGCTACCATTTGGGGTTCATGAAACTTGTCCATATCCTTTTGCACATGGTAAATATGCTTGGGCAAGCAACATGGATTCAATTGAATTTTGTGTCATATCTTTGTATAAGGGTTGTCATCAATTACCAAAAAGGGGGAGATTGAAAGCTCTAGTTTGGTTTTGGTGAATTGATGAAACCCTAAGTGCTAACCTGGTTTATCAAGTGATCATGAGATAGGTAGCACATTCCAAGTGGTGAAGCAAATAAAGATCATAGCATGATGATGATGATACCATGGTGATGATCAAGTGCTTGGACTTGGAAAGAAGAAAGAGAAAAACAAAAAGTTCAAGGCAAAGGTATAAACCATAAGAGCTATTTTGTTTTGGTGATCAAGACACTTAGAGAGTGTGATCACATTTAGGTTTGATAGCCATACTATTAAGAGGGGTGAAACTTGTATCAAAATGCAGTTATCAAAGTGCCACTAGATGCTCTAACTCATTGCATATGCATTAAGGATCTAGTGGAATGCTAACACCCTTGAAAATGTTTGTGAAAATATGCTAACACATGCGCACAAGGTGATACACTTGTTGGTTGGCACATTTGAGCAAGGGTGAAGAAGTTAGAGGTGAAAAGGAGTTAGTCTCGCTAGTCACAAGGTGACCAGACGCTGGTCCTAGAGGAACCGGCGTGTCCGATCAGTTGTGATAGCAAAGACGCTGGCGTCGGTGAAACGACCGGACGCTGGCAAAGTGTGTCCAATCCTGTTGTCGGGCAGCACACAAAGGCTAGGGTCTCTGATCGGATGATGGTAGGGTCCGGTCGTGCTTGACCGGACGCATCTGGTGGGCGAAAAGTGTTTATGGAACCTTACTGGAAACGACCGGACGCTAGTGGCTCAGCATCCGATCAGTTATAGCGTAGCGTCCGGTGAACTCAAGTGACCATTGAAATTGGGACACGTGGCTGTCGTTGGGCGACCAGACATTGAGGTCCAAGCGTCCGGTCAACATGACCGAATGCGTCCGGTCAGCCCATGTTGTGCCCAGTGAAGGGGTACAATAGCTCTATTTCATGGGGGCTTCTATTTAAGCCCTATGGCCGGTTGAAGCTCACAACTTTTGGCAATTTTCATTGACATAGCAACCTTGTGAGCTTAGCCAAAGCCCTCCCTCTCATCTCCATCATTGATTCATCATCTTTGTGAGATTGGGAGTGAATCCAAGTGCATTGCTTGAGTGATTGCTTCTAGAGGCACTTGGTGTTCATGTTTCACTACGGATTTTGCTTGTTACTCTTGGTGGTTGCTGCCACCTAGACGGCTTGGAGCAGCGAGGATCGTTGAGCGGAGGTTGGTGATTGTCTCTGGCTCCGATCGTGGTGATTGTGAGGGATTCTTGACCTTTCCCCGGTGGAGAGCCAAAAGGTACTCTAGTGGATTGCTCGTGGCTTGTGTGATCCTCATCTTGTGTTGGTTATGCGGCACCCTATTAAGGGTTTGGCGTGTGAAGCCAATTAGCGCGTGAACCTCCAAGTGAGTGAATCGCCACAATGAGGACTAGCTTGCCGGCAAGCAAGTGAACCTCGGGTAAAAATCATTGTGTTCATCATTGATTCCGAGACGATTGGTCTTTATTGTTGTTCATCCTTGTGATTGATTGGTTCCTTCATCTATACGGCGGTATAATCTTCTTAATCACTCTCATTACATTACCGCAAACTAGTTGTCAAGCTCTTTAGTGTAGCTAGTTGTGAGAGCTTGCTTGCTTGGTTAGTGTGGCTCTTTAGTTAGCCTTTGAGAGCACACTAACATAGAGTAGTGTCATAGCTATTGCGTGAATAGATACTATCTAAACTAGAATTGTGGTAGGTGGCTTGCATTTTGAGTAGGCTAGCACAACACTTGCTTCGCCTCATAATTGTCTAACTATTTTGTTAAGTGTTGTTGTAGAAATTTTATTAGGCTATTCACCCCCCCTCTAGCCATTAGGACCTTTCAGCTGTGCCCGAAGTACTATTGTATTTCTTCTAGTTATTTGTTTACCCTTAGTTACTAGAAAGATATATCGCTCGCTCTCCCACCTAGCTATCTCTAGTTAGCTTGTATTTAGTAGTGAGTTTAGGTAGTTCACACCCATCCTTCACTATCGTTCACCTACCTATGAACAACTTTAGCCTACCTTTAACAAATCATAATCTAATATAAATTCTAGTCTTTCCGTCTTCCTGTGGGAAAAAATATAAATTCGATACTCGGTACTCACCGAGCGAAGTGCTACGCGATAGTTTTAGTGCACTTGCAGAATCCTTCAATAGTCGTTAAGAAATATCAACAAGTATTTCTGGTGTCGTTGTCGGGGAAGGCAACTGGCATCGAATTTATAAGGCTGAATTTGTTATCTAGGTTGTTTTTAGTTATCCTAAGTAGTTTATCTTTTTTTCATATCCTATCAGTATCCTACACGATCATGGGCGACAAGTCCATTCATGATTTTTCTGCACCCTCGGCTGCTAATGTAGCCACCGGACCCAATGTTATCAATGGAGACGCTAACTTTGAGCTTAGGCCAGCGTTAATTACGATGGTTCAAGCTAGTCCATTTTGTGGGAAAGCCCACGAGGATGCAAATGCTCACCTCCAACATTTCTTGGAGATTTGTAGCACACTCACCATTAAGGGAGTGAGCCAAGAGGCTATACGTCTTCGCCTTTTTCCCTTTTCTTTGTTAGGTAAAGGCTAAGCAATGGTTTTATTCTAACCGCAATGCTGTAGATACCTAGGGACAAGTGTTCCAACGCTTTCCTAGTCAAATTTTTCCCCATGGGGAAGACTAATGCTCTGCGCAATAAAATCTCTAGTTTTCAACAACTAGCAGATGAGTCGATTCCTGAGGCTTGGCAATGAATGCAAGAGTATGTCTCTACATGCCCACACCATGGTATGAAAGACTGGCTTTTGATCTAGAACTTCTACCATGGATTAATGCTGTTAGATAGGAGCCATTTAGATGTTGCTGCTGCTGGTGCATTCTTTTCGCTAAGTGTTGCAGATGTTAAGACACTGATCAAGAAGATGGCCTCCAACCAATGATGGAGAGACGATCGACTCCAACCCCGTAAATGAGGTATGCTTTCAATTAAAGAAATCGACATGCTTGCAGCTAAGATGGATCTACTCGCAAAGCGAGTGGAACATTATGAGAAGGTGAGTGCCCAAGAGACACTCAAAGCCATGGATTCCCACATAACTTGCGAAGTCTGTGGAGATGTTGGACATTCGGGCAATGCCTGCTCCGAAACCCAAGAGGACCTCAACTTCATCAACACTGACAACGGGTTCCGTCCACAACATCAAGGCTAGAATGAACGCTCCAACAATCAGAGAGGTAACAATTATTACTCTTCTTCTTGTTTGAATAATCAAGGTAATAATAGTTATGCTTTCTTGAAAGATCTTGTTTATGGTCAAAGTAGAATGACTGATAGTATAAATAAAAAGTTGCATGCTCATGACAAGATGTTGGAAAACATAAATGCTAAATTGGATGAATTTTATTCTATCTTGAAGAATCAACTTAGTTTCAATAAGATGATAGAAACCCAATTAGCTCAAATTACTGCTGATATCTCATCATGTGAAAAAGATAGAATTCCATGGTAAACCTGAGGGAACCATGGAGACAGTCAACCTTGTCACGGCAAGGTATGACTTCTCTGAAAATGGTTGGGGATTTCCTATTAAGAAAGGTGATCCTGGGAACCCAATCATTACTTTCTCTATAGGCCCCCACACTTTTCATAATGCCATTTGTGATCTAGGCTCTAGTGTTAACATAATGTCTAAAGCAACATATGACAAATTGTTCTACACTACCTTAGCGCTAACCTCAGTTTACCTACAGCTAGCTGATCAATCCACCTGTTATCTCGGGGGAGTAGCCACTGATTTACTAGTTAAAGTTAGGAGTGCTTATGTTCCTACAGATTTTATGATTTTAGACATGGGCAACGCCGAGGATACACCTTTAATCCTTGGTCGTCCTTTCCTTAATACTACAAATGCTTGCATATATGTGGCTTCTGGGCAAATCCAATTTCACTTTGCTAGAAGAAAGAAAATATTTTCTTTGCCTCTAGACAACCCCTCTTTGATGAGAAACAGGAAAAGAAGAAGCATCCAAAAAGAATTAAGATGAAGAAACCAAAGCCGATTGAAGAGTCGGAGAAACCTATCAAGAAGAAGAAGAATAGAAAGAGATGACGTAAAAAAAAGATCCATCCTCAAACTCGTCATCCTCTGATCTTGATCCTGATCCTGACAAGGCCTCCGAGGTGGAACAAGAGGAAAAAACTCCGCTCAAGTACGAATGACCTTGAGCCCGACAAAAAGGTAAGTTTTCTATTCCTTGCATTTATTTACCATATTTCGTTAGTTGCATTTCATTTCTAATAAAGTTGCTTTACATTGCATGATAGGTTAGCTGCATTCAGCTACCCTATGTTAATAAATAAAGTCTGATAGGATAGATATGCATTTAAAGCAACACATATAAAAAAAATATTTAGTAATAATGAATAAAATTCAGTAAGCAGAGGCGGCGCCGTGGGTGGGGAAGAGTGGTGCTTGCTGGGTATGGTGGATGTGGGGTTGGAGTACCTGGATCTATCGTGTGGAGGCTTGGGGTGGCAGCAGGTGGACGCTAGATGGAAGCATTGCGGGCAGCGGGCGCTATCGCCGGGGGGGGGGGGGGGGGGGGGGGGGGGGGGGGGGGGGGGGGGGCATGCGAGACCCAGCCAGTTTTCCAAACCCATGTTTAGTATTTTTGATTCAGAGACCTAAGCACGAGACTGAGCAGCTTACAAAACCAAAACCAGAGGTTCTGAATATTTGATCCTGAATCTCGAATTCTTCCGTTGTATTAGACCTTTTTTTTTTCAGGTACAAATCTGAGACTCATATCCTCAAACACCACCTGCACTCATGCACACATATCTAAACTAGATTAGACCTTATGTACTGACCTTATTAGACCTTATGTCATAGCCGATCTCGGTACAAAACAATTTTTCAATGGGAAACAAAGAGGTTAGGAACGTGTTTCCTTTCCCAAAGGTACGTGAACATGGCTCCAAGGGAAGTGACGCCCTCGTGAAGGGAGGCATTGTCGCTGAAAGACGGGTCACACGAAAGTAGCAGTCGAGGGCACAATACGAGGAGGTGTGGATAACAAGGGTGGTGGAGACGCTAACCGGCTTGTAGTGCTAGCGTCAGCGTGTCAAGGTGGGGTAGGTGAGGATTAGGATTTACTTTGTTATACGTAAGTTTAGTCAGATTTGGTCTGTTGGCTTGCGACGGGATTGCTAGAAGTTTGTGTGATTTGGACAAAACAAATCATGTGGGTGAGAATTAAACAGCTCATATATATATATTAGTTGATCCTATAGCTTAGCAAATGTTGTAAATAAAAGAGAGAGAAAATAGGAAAAGAGATGTTGATCACTTACCCTCGCTACGGTCGGCAATACGAAAATGCTTTTGCCAATAACGGCAGCCCGTGTATATGGAACCATCACGGTGGCTGCTGGACGCAAGTGGCCTCAGATTGGCAACACAGTCGCAGGGGTAACAAGTAGAGATGTCTTGCGTGCACCTTTCTTGATCATCACTGACCTCACCAGCACTTACATCCTCTGTTGCCTCCGTCGAATCCTCCTCACCATCAGCTAGTGCCTCACATAGATCTTGTTCGCCATCAGTGACCTCCGTAATTGTCCTGCTAGCATCTCGATCACCATGAATGGCATCCTCAATTTGCCGTCCATCTTGTTCACCATTGGCAAAAACAAGCATCGCCATAACAAGCACTGAACTCCTTGATTGGGCTCCTAGTACCTTCATTATTCATGCCTCCGGTGGCGGGAAGGTGCTGACCTGGGGAAATCCTGCCATCCATATGTGCGCAAAATTTTAGAAACAGACCGAAGGCGCAAGCTTTTGGGTTGGAACAGGAAGACATACCGTGGTAGACGACGGACAGGCAGATCGGGTGCCGCCGCCATGACTCGAGCGCCTCGTCGCACCAGCGCTGGTGGGCACCCGTGAGGCGGAGGGGAGCCCCTGTAGGGGAGGAGATGTCGCGAGGGATGGAACACTAGCCTAGGGGTGGCTGCGTCAGCCGCCCTTCCCAGGATGTTTTTACAGAGGGTGTCTCTGTAGGGGTGGCTGGTGTTTTCAGCCGCCCCTACAGTTCCCTCTGTAGGGGTGGCTGGTAATATCAGCCGTCCCTGTAGTGGACTTCTGTAAGGACGGCTGTATCATCAGCCGCCCCTGCTGTGTGTATTTGTAAGGACGGTTCAATCAAGAACCGCTCCTACAGTGGATTTTTCCAGCAAAAAAATAAATAATTCAAATTGCATATTGCATATGAATTATACTTATTTTAACAATACATTTTAAGAAATTGCATATTGCATATCAGAAAAAATAACACATGAACAGATGATGCGGAGGCTAGATCCACGCTACCATCCCCAAGTTCAACTGCAAGAGCAGGTGCAGCTGCTGTGATTTCTAAAATGCAACAAACAAAGTAACTATATTGCTACAACATTTCATCCAGGCCATCTGTTTGATCTCCATGGTTTTATCATTTGACATCTAAGATATTTAAATAACACAGAGATCCTTCTTTAAACTTAGTACTTAAGATCATTGCATACTTTAAAATCAAGAGAATATATAATCATCCAAAGCATGAAATTGCTAGCCCAACTATTAAAAGGAAGTCAGCATGCATCCAACTGGCTTACACAAGATGCAACTCGAGAAAAATAACAGCTAGATAAATTACCTTCAACTTAGCCTCCAACTAAATCTTCACTCCTCCATACCTTGATGCTTCTCCAGCACTCTGAGTTCATAGAGCCATTGTCTGATGCTAAACATTAAACAACTTGGGTTGCTTTTTCTGAAATTAAATGGAGTCATGCATCAGAAGCAAGGAATAATATGTTTTCAGACTAGTGTTTAGAAAAAATTGAATAAGCTAAGAAACAATAAATGAAATGAATAAGCTAAGAAATAGTACATGTGATCAATATATGGACGGAAACAGTACATTTTCATGAGCACAAAAGTTTAGAACTGCCATTTAAACTAAATATGAACTCAAAGGAATTACAAATGAGAACAGCTCCTATCTCAAGGTCAAGTCATTTTTTGCCTACTAACTGTACATATGTCACCAGCTCCTATCTCAAGTTTCCTATCACAGCTCCTATCTCAAGTTTTCGGGAAGCTTTTTTCTCACTAAAAAAATATGCAATTGCAGCCCATGTAAAGGAAAACAAACTAGGATCTATTGCAGCAGTGTGTATCACATAATCTATATATCACAGAACTGCATAAGATTGTTGAATTGAATATTGAACTGCATAAATGGATCCTTTATGGGCTAGCAATTGACAAAAATCTGATTACATCATTAGAGCAATGCAACTCACCACAGAGCCTAGCCACGTCCTTGTTCTCTTCGTCCTGAACATTAGGACAACTTCTTATCCTGTAGTAGCGTGTATTGTGAGCTCCGTGGTTGCCTCTGCTAGCTCCCTACATGTTGGACAACAACAACCTGAGCATAAATAGGTAAATTCATATAAGGTCATGCTGAAATAATAAGCAGGTATTGAACATTTGAGATCACAAATAGTGGGCATAATAAGGCCTATGAAAAAATGCAGATATGGACATAGAGTTCTCATATGCAAGCTAACAAATGTGTCCATATCTTAGCCAGTTAGGCTTCAGCCTACTCAGAGTATTAGGGTACACGAATGTACTATGTGATGGATCAAAGGGAGAAAATATCATAATCCAGTATATGCGTGTGATATCAACAGGTAAAGTATAGACACAAATTAAAGATATCATTTTTCATTTAGAAGATCTAAATGCACACAGCAGCAGGCAGCAGAGATCCCCTTTGCGGATAGCAAATGAAATCCACATATACAGGTTCCCTCGCAAGGGAAAAACACTACTACTATCCAAAATGCAGACCAATAGTACTTGATTAAAGGGTTATATTGTTCAACAAAACATTGCAGAATAGATCCACACCTGTATATCAGACTGGATTGATTAGCATCTAACAAGAACAGGAAAGTAGGATTACAGAATGGAGGACCTGCGCGGACACTTCGCCGCACGGCACCTGCTGATGCCCCGCGGTCCGGCTGGCCCCGTGCGCTCGACAACTGCCCCGGCTCCGCAAACGCTGCCGCCCACACGCTCCACTCCATGCCCCGCCCTGGCCATGCGCGGTGCGGGCTCGACCCTCGAAGCCGCCACCGCGAGCCACAGAACCTGGCGACGCGCGCCCCGCCTGCCGCCGCCCGCGCTAGGGTTCGCCCTTCGCCGATTCAGGGGAAAATATGCATCCGAGAGTGCTGCACACGAGCAGAAGGAGCAGAGGGAGAAAGCGTTGACGAGCTACGCGCGCAGGATGTGGGAGAGGGAGGGGGCCACCGGGCTCCAATCGCGGCGGCTGCAGGGGGCCGCCGCCGCCTCGCAGCAGGCGACAGTTGGAGAGGGAAGGGGGGGGGGGAGAGAGAGGAAAGGGCGGGAGAGACGGAGATGAGAGGCAGGCGAGGGAGGGCTACGGAGGAGGAGGATGGTGGCCGCCGTCGTCGCGCCAGCCGCCGACGCGGACGCTCGCACCTGTCGTGGCCCCCTGCCCGCGTCGGAGAGGGAGAGCGAGAGAGAGCGAACACGAGAGAGAGAGGAGGGGAAGAGAAGCTTCGTGAAGGAGAAGATGAAGCTGAGTATATATTTGTTTCGGTGGATTCCGACGAGAAGCGGGAGAAGCGAGAAAGAAGCTGAGCAGAAGCCGGATAAGGTAAGGCGAAGCAGGAGAATCAGCTTCCGTTAGAATCCGATCCAAGAGATCTGTGTCGTCGGTTGTGGAGATCGAACGGGCGAAATAATTTGGGCGACGTGGCACGTGGTTTTGGCGGCCAAAGTAAACTCGTTTGATAATAAGAGATATATAATTCAAATTCGAATCTGACCGCCACAAATATACAATAACTAAAACAACTACAACAGTTTAAAATTGTAAAATTGAACCTTTAAAAATGGGAAAAAAATTTTAAATTTTAAAAAATTAAAATTCAAAACTACTAAAATAATTTTGAGACACCAAATGATCTCAAATGAAAATTTGATAAACATAAAAGTTGTAGAGGTCATCAAGATCTACAACTTTTATTTTGGTCATCTTGTCATTTGACAAAATTTGAACCTTTCAAATTTAAAATTTTAAAAAATGACAAGTTCGAACAAAATTTGAGACCCAAAATGATTTCAACATAAAAAGTGATGAATACCAAAGTTGTTCAACTCATTAATATCTACAACTTTTATTTTAGTCATCTTGTCATTTGACAAAATTTAAACCTTTGAAATTTGAAATTTTGAAAAATGACAAGTTCGAACCAAATTTGAGACCCAAATTGATTTCAATATAAAAAGTGATGAATACCAAAGTTGTTCAACTCATGAATATCTACAACTTTTATTTTGGTCATTTCTTCATTTGACAAATTCTTAGCATACATTGTTCACTAATCTTACACATTTCTCATATAGTTTATAAAACCTTACGAGAGATGTGTCACATTTGTGAACAATGTCACTACCACTTTGTCATATGAAGAAATAACCAATACAAAAGTTGTAGATCTTGATGAGTTATTCAACTTTGATATTTATCACTTTTTCAGCTGAAATCATTTGGGGTACCAAAATTTTGTTTGAAGTTGTATTTTTTTGAAATTCAAAATTTAAATTGCTCAAACTTTTCATATGCATATATTGACAAAACCAACAAAATAAATTGATAGATAATGATTTTAGAAAATTTTAGAAAAAAAAATCATCAGATTTGGAGTTAGTACGAGGAAAGAAAAACTAGTTACAAAGTTGATCCATAGATTAATAAAAGAAATCACACTGTTCACTATGATCATATAAGGATCATAATCTGTGGGATAAACTTTGTAACTAGTTGTTCTCCCTCATACTAACTCCAAATGTGATGGTTTTTTTCCTAAAAATTTCTGAAATCATGCTTCAATATTTAAGTTTGATCAAATTTGGATGTGACAATGTTTTACACATTTTAAAATTTGAAATTTGATAAGTTCAAACCAAATTTTAAAACCCTAAATGATTTAAGATGTAAAAGTGATGAATACAAAAGTTGTTCAACTCATCAAGATCTTACAACTTTTATTTTGGTTATCTTATCATTTGACTAAATTTGAATCTTTCAAATTTTAAAATTTGAAAAAAGACAAATGGACACTGCAGGGGCGGCCGTCCCCTACAGTGCCATTTGTAGGGGCGGCTGGGCTGCTGGGCCCGAGGACGCTCACTGTATAGACGGCCTCCTACCCTAGTCCACCCCTATAGTAAAAATGTCCCTCGTTTCTGGTGTGAAAATCTGGTGTAGTGGAAGAGGCGGCGCACTGGGGCAAGAGAAGTGGCGCGTCCGAGGAGACGAAAGATCGAGCGCGGTATTTGCATCTGCTCCACCGGCGGCGGCGGGGGAGGGGAACCAGAACCAGATCGTCACGTCGGGGTCCTTGTGTCAGCGCATCCCACCCTTCTGCAGTGATCCAAACGATGTCCCCTCACGTCGTTGGCCCAGCACCAGCCACCAGCAGTTTGGATTACTGCCCGGCCAAATGTTGGACGTTCATCGCCTGCCCGAGACAACTCAACCAAGGTGATCAATGCTCCATGCGTTGGATGGAAAAAAGAATATCGAAGGCGCGGCAGATCTATGCAACGTTGCAGCAATTTTCCTAGGCATCAAGACATCCAAACCATCAATTCGCGTGGCTATGAGATCATTCCGGAGTATCTCTGGGTGCCACTGTGCCAGCTGGACTTCCTTTGCTTAGGTTCGAGCACGGTAGTGGACAAACAGAGGGAAAGAAAATATGCACTTCCTTCCAATGTTTCTCTGGCCCTGACTCCGACGACGACATTGCCTATATATGGGTGGGTAATTTAGATTGGCTGTTAATTACTTTAGGTTATCTTTGATTTGATTAGAAACATATTAAATTTTGCCTGGATTATATGTTTGCGTAATTTAGATTGGTTGTTACCTTGGATTATCTTGGGTTAGAAACATATATATGCTTACATTGGTCTAATTTTTCATAACAGTAGACGTTTGTAATTTAGGAGTAAATTTGAGCTGATCTTTTAGTGTTTTTTTAATGATGATAGATGTAGGTAATTAGATGCAAGTTGACGAGTTTGTATTATGATGGTTGGCATGGCCAATTTGGATTCAAATGTAGGGTTACTTTAGTTATTTTTTATATTGGTAGAGTGGGTAATTTAGATGCAAATTTAGGATTTATTTTAGATTATCAGGATTTAGAGTGTTATGTTAGATTATCTTTCATAATGATATATACATGTGGGTAATTTAGATACAAATTTAGTGGTTACTTATATTATTTTAATAATGAAAAGTGTGGGTTGATTTTTTAGAAAATCGAATAGATTTAATGGCTATTGTTGTCAATGATGATAAATTTCTAGGGTTTATTTCTTTTATAGCGTGTCTTGTAAGCATTCACATGGAGGTTCCATCAGAGTCATCCAATTGGTATTTATGACCCCGTTCGCTTCGCTGAAAAAACAAGCCAAAATATTGTTCCGGCTGATTTGTTGTGAGAGAAAAACACTGTTCCGACTGAAAAAACAAGCTGAAAAAGACGGATTATAAGAGAAGCGAATAAGGCCTATATGTTTTACTAGATATATGCTCGCGCGTTGCACGGAGCCGCTATATGCTCATTAACGCGTACCTTCGTGTGGCCATGTATGGACGCCGGCCACCATGTATCAGGTCACCAGCACTTGTTACTTGCCGAGCTTGCTGCAGGAGGTCTCGTGTTCCTGGAGGCCACCACGCACGAGATGACATGTTCTGGAGGTGTCGTTAGAATCTATCTATATAAGAGATGTATCTATTTTGTAAACAATATATTAAAAAACATTGGACCTATAGAAAATTTGAACTCATTATCTTGAATCTTGATGATGGTGGTAAAAGGGATAGAGAGCTACGCTGTGAACTTGGCTCATAAGCCGTGGACCAGGAAGTACTGCTGGTACGTCGTCCACGGTGGTCCAGGACCATGAATGAAGGGGTATGGCCGTATGTGTTGGGTATTCACTGGCCACAGATCGTAATGAACGGCTAAGAAGAATTCTGGCGTATATGTATGTATGTTTGTATTTGGTTTGTATTTTGGTTTCTATTTCACAAAGGAAAAAGGAGACTAATGACGTCACCCTGATGTCGTCATGACATCGCTTGCAAAACGTAGTGCCTGTGGGCGCTTGGCTTTGCGGGAGGCCGCGCATGCGCAGTCAGTCTGCAGCGCTCCGGGTTGGCCGGGTGGCGCGGACGAATTTTTTACTATTCGATCTTTTTTTTTTTTGAAAGTTTTTTACAAATGGACTTCTGATGGAAAGAATTTTGGAAATGGACCCTTGGCTCGGCGCCAGAGTGAATGGCGCCGAGCCCCCTGGTAGGCCATTTCCCCGTGCCCAGGAAGCGCCGAGCTCGGCGCCACTCACTCTGGCGCCGAGCCCCCTAAATATCTGCCGCCCCGGCCTTTCTTCTTCTCCATCTCACCCATGTCCGCGCCGTCGCCGCTCCACCGCCGCGCCCGCGCCCGCCCGCCCGCGTCGAGCCGCGTCCGCCCGCGGCCGCCCGCGCCGCGCCTGCCCGCGCCGCGGCCGAGCCCGCCCGCGCCGCGCCGCGCCGCGTCGTCTCTGCTGCTCCGGCGGCCGAGCCCGCGCCCTCGCCGCGCCACGCCGCCGCCGCTGCTCCCTTGCCCGAGCCCGCACCGCGCCGCCGTGCCCTCGCGCTGTTGCCCGTGGTTGGCTGCAGCGCCGCGCCGCCACGCCCTCCACCGCCGTCCTCGCCTTAGCCTCGCCTTGGTCTCCACCAGCGGCCTCAGCCTCGCCCCGCCTTGCCCCCTCCACCGCCGGCCTCGCCCCGCCTTGCCGACGTCCACCGCCGCCCTCGCCTCACCCCGCCTCCCGTGCCCGTCGAGCCAGTCTCGTCGCGCGGAGCGTCGGGCACCCCGCGACCGCTGCGCGCCACCTCTGTCGTTGGCCGTGCCACCGCGGGCCTGGATCTTCGCCTTGACCTACGCCCATCGTTCGTCGACCCGAAAAGGTAAAAAATATGAATATGCAATATACCTATTTAGTTGGTGTTTGTTATTTACTAGTTATACTGTGATGACTTAGTTGATTTAGTGAGATATATATGTAGATAGATAGAAACATAGATACATTGGTAAATAGATATAGTTAGATAGCTACTTAGATATATAATTATATTTGTAGTTAACTACATATAATCTAGCTATTTAGTGAGTACACTATAAATATATACGTAGTTATTATCTTGATTACTTAGTTTGTAGTTAGAAAGTACTTGTTAGGTACTATCTATCGTCTAATTTGGACTAAAGGACATGTGTTTCGTTACGTTTTTGAAATAGATGGACAACCTAGTGACCATATATCATGGAGACACGGTTGAAAGCGATCGCTATGGATATGTTGAGTTTCTTGATATGCAAAGCGTGACTGTGCTATTCAATGATAGGCCTTCATTTAGTGAGATGGTTGCAAGGGCTCGGGAGGAGCTGCATTGCTTTGGAGATGATGACATTGCAGTTGATGGTATACTGCACCTAGGTTGTCCTCTGAACATCTTTAGGCGAATGATCTCAATTGGTTGTGCGGATCAGTGGGACAACTATGTGAGATCGGCTATGAAGAGCCAGCTGCAATGTTTGGACGTGGTTGTGCGTCGGGTGTTAGTTGATCCAATCCATCATGGGTTTACCCCAGCAATGGATCATCCAGCACACATCGACCCTCCCGTTCTGGAACCTTACCTGTATGTGCAGATTGTGCCTACGGTTCCTGACGCTCAATCTGCCCCCAATACATTATTTGGAGATGGTTGTCATACTCATGTTTTCGTGGCAGATCCTCCTTATGAGACCCCTTTGACACAGAATCATCCGAGTAAGTGTCTTAACCGCATGGTTTTTAAGAGCTTATCCCGTTCCTTACATCTATTTCTTTCATTCTTTCCTCATTTCTGTAATGACGTTGCAGGAGACATTCCTGAGAATATGGATGTACCCCATGTTGCTGCGCAAGTGCACTTTGGAGATGGATTTCGTAGCTCTAATAGTGTTGAAATTATGAATGATTTAGAGTCATATGAGATGGCTAGGGCTCTTGATTCTGATGATGATTGTCTTGTTGGAGAGCTGACGGAGAGTGATGTTGAGATGATGGGGCGTATCTTTCCCGACCACCGTGATCCTAGAGTTCATGAGTTCAGTAATCTTGCTCATTCTGATCTGGCGTTTGCAGAAGGACGTGATGATGAGCTCCTAAAAGCTCCTGAGGCCGGTCCTAACATGGTAATTGAGGAGGGGAGGGTGTTCAATGACCTTTCTGCTTTGAAGAGGTGGTTGCAGGCTTTTGCAGTGATACGAAAGAGGCCTTACAGGGTATTGCATTTATATGTGGAGCGCCGTTACACAGTTGTGTGTGACAAGGAACGCTGCCCATGGAGAGTTTGTGCAAGGAAGCAACAAGTGACCAGAAAATGGAAGATTACAAAAGTTGTTGGGCCACACAATTGTGCTGACCATGAGCTGACACTAAGGCATCGGTAGTTGACATCTACCCTCATTGCCAAGCGGTTGATGGGAATTTTGCAGGGAGAACACAACATGAAGGTGAAAACAATTATCAGGACCGTTGAGGCGTTGTATGGAGGATATGTGATAACTTATGGTAAAGCATGGAGGGCTAAGCAGCGAGCATGGAAAATGATATATGGGGACTGGGAGGATGGGTATGAGCAGCTGCCAGTTCTTTTTAATGCAATCAAAGCGGTGAATCCAGGCATGCATTATGAGTACATCCCAAAACCTAATGCATGGAAGGATGGGAGGCAGATATTTTTTCGTGCCTTCTGGTGCTTTCCTCAGTGTGTCGAGGCCTTTAGGCACTGTCGTCCCATCTTCTCCATTGATGGTACGTTCTTGATTGGCAAATACCAGGGCACACTTCTTATAGTCATATCCTGTGACGCGAATAACAAGTTAGTTCCTTTGGCATTTGCTTTGGTTGAGAAGGAGAACAATGATAGTTGGGGATGGTTCTTGAGGCTAGTCCGGATACACATGGTTGGCCCTAGCAGGGAGGTTGGCGTCATATCTGATAGGCATCAGGGCATACTTAATGTCGTGCAAGAGTAGTTAGAGGGGTATGCACCTTTGCACCATCATTGGTGTACTCGACACCTTGCCGAGAATCTACTACGGAAGGACAGTGTCAAGAAAAACTTGATCTGTTCCAGGAGGCTGCTCGATAGCTTGAGGATAAGTACTTTAGGGAAAAGTTGGAGCAGGTCAGAACCGCATCAAATGTAGAAGGTAGACAATGGCTCACAGGTTTGATGAGGGATTTGGAGAAATGGATGAGAGCTCATGACGACGGTGGCTGGAGGTACGAGTTTCAGTGCAGCAACATGGTAGAGTCATTCAATAAGTTGCTATTAGGGATACGTGGTATGCCCGTGAATGCAATTGTTCAATTCACCTTCTATAAGCTTGTTGCCTGGTTCAATGATAGACACGCCCATGCATTACAGTTGAGGAGTGATGGAGTGATATAGGCTCCGAAACCAAAGGCACACCTAGAGAAGGCAAGAGAAAGGGCTGGCACACATGAGGTTACATGTGTTCGTGAAGTAACATATGACTATGTTATATTCGATGCAAGACCTTCCGCACCTTCATTCTAGGACCCACAGTGGGTTCTTGGACATTCAGTACGACGATAGGTACACTCCTTTCCTACAAAGAGCTGGCCTAGATGTCATCTCCTTTCAGGTTCGTCGTGGGTTGCCCAAGTTCAACTCAGCGGCAATAACTGTGTTGGTAGACAGGTATTAAAGTGAATCATTGCCTCCATTCATGGCCATTTGTTCATGCGATTGACTTTTTGACAAGTAATCTTGCTTGGTCTTAAATATAGGTGGCGGCCGGAGACTCACAGCTTCCACCTACCTTTCGGGGAGATGACAGTCTCGCTTTAGGACTATCAGAAGATGCTAGGCCTAAGGATTCATGGAAACCCAGTCATCGGGCAGTGCAGGTCAGAGGGCTAGAGAGCACGAGTGGAGGCCTTCCTTGGGCGTGAGCTTAGCGAGCAAGGGGCTCGCACTTCTGGAGTTCCCATCTCATGGCTACGTACAGAGTTCGCACAGTGCCTCGAGGAGGCAGATGAGGAGACGGTTGGGTACTACTGTCGGGCGTGGATCCTACACCTTTTTGCTTGCGTTCTCTTTCCTAACGCGACGGGTGACAATGTGTCCTGGATGTGGATCCACTGCCTCAGTGACTGGGACTAGGCGGGTCAGTATAGTTGGGGCTCTACAGTCTTGTGTTTTCTATACCGGTAGCTGTGCGAGGGGTGTCGTCGGTCTATGGCGAACCCGTCACTTGGTGGATGCGTGTACCTGTTACAGCTATGGATGTGGGCTCATTTTCTAGTTGGTTGTCCAGAGGTACTGGCTCGTCGTGAGTGGTTCTAAGGTCAGCCTCCAAGTCGCCAGTCGACGTGGGCGTACCTTTGGGACCAGGTTAGGGTTCCACACACGAGGATAGACCGGGCATACATTGAGTACATGAATGAGCTAGATTCGCTGACGGCGTCTAGTGTAAGTAAATTTTATTTTCCATGCTGCTTTTAAAAGGATTAATATACCATCTAACATCTTATTTAGACATGTTGCAGGTGGAGTGGGAGCCATATGGTGGAGAGGACGCACTTCCTTTTCAGCTGAGCAACGTCTGTGGGGCCGATGACTACTTCTATAGGATGAGGTGCCCTCTAATCTGCTTCTATGCTATCAAGTACCACCTGCCAGATAGGGTTGCATGCCAATTTAGAGTGAGACAGCTTTGGCCTATGCCTCTATTCTCGACTGGTGTTGACTTACACAAGTAAGTGTTTTGATATTTCAAATGTCTCATGATGATGGTCCATTTCTTATAATATGGTGCCACGTACGTGGATTAATATAATGATGACATACGTGTAGATTGGATCATCAGAGGAACAAGAAGATTTTTGACTAGGAGAGGCACCACCAGTCCTACATTGAGGAATGGGAGGAGATGCACGACAACCTGGACGACAACAACGAGCCGCACACGAATCGTGAGTTCAGGCGGTACCAAACTTGGTACCAGCATTCGACACGGTGCAGGCTCAGGCTACAGTGGACCAAAACTGACTACGCCGACATCGAGTCCTCCGACGATGAAGACATGACGTACGACCGGTCCACTCGTGCAGGAAGGCAGGTGGATGCAAGACCGATCTTGGACAGAGTGGTAAGCCAATCGCCTTATTTTATTACGTTGAGTTACATAACAATACATTAGGCGTTCTTGGACCGACATTAGGAGTTATCTATTGTAGTTATTGCAACCTTCGAGCCGTATAACCCTTATAATAAGTTACATTCTTGTACAAAAGAAAACAAAACTAAATGCTATCTGTTCAGAAGTCTTATTATTGAAAACTTTGTTGCAGGGCAATACACTAAGAAGCTCAGTTGAAGAGATCGAGCGTGTTCGGCCGAGAGTCAATGATGACTACATACTTGGCTTCCTAGATGTAAGATTAAAAATATTCTTTCAAACAAATCATTAATACATTATATTCTTTCAGTTAACATAGTTTTGTACAACAGAGGCTATCACGTCGTCTACGCCGTGCGGCTGGTCATTGTGGTTGCAGGACAAACATGACGCATCACGTGTACGATCCTTCCGCAGGAAGAGGAGCCTTGGGTTCCTCTAGTCAAGCAGATATAGGGGACTAG
This sequence comes from Miscanthus floridulus, assembly GCF_019320115.1. Taxonomy (NCBI): domain Eukaryota; kingdom Viridiplantae; phylum Streptophyta; class Magnoliopsida; order Poales; family Poaceae; genus Miscanthus; species Miscanthus floridulus. Next base: position 121,276,912 of record NC_089580.1, on the reverse strand, counting down.
GGACGAGGACAAGGAGGCCGATGATGACGATGACATGGACAAGAGGCACTGATGAGCTTGGGCCCTCTTAGCTCCATGACGCTCCATCGACTCATCCTACACCGCCTCTAGGCACTAGGCGACTGCCGTCCGCAGTGACCCTTACACTCCAGGCACCAGCGCTCTGGGTCACAAGGGTAGGGGCAAGAGTAGGAGACAGTGAGGGACGTGGTAGGTGTTACTATGAACTATTGTGAATTTTGTATTTACTTTTCTATAACTATTCGGGACTGTATGGACATTAGTGGACTATTTGGACTTTGCATGACATATTATGTTGGTTGTGATATTCGTTGTGGTTGCATTATGCTTGTTGGATGATTAAATGTTTAGAATATATATTGATGTCTCTGTTTGTAACTGTGGATGCTCCTAATATAAGACCTGTATCTTGCAAATTTTTTGCGTGAACCTTTAATCATACTACACTTGTACAAAGGCATAAATGTAGTACACAGATTAACTATAAATTTATTACGTGTATAATCCAGGAATATTTGTACATACACTGTGTAGAAGAATCTAGGATTACCAAGCAACAGTGAACGAATCTATGCTTTTCAGACAATAAACATAGACTTTTCAGATATACGGACATCATCAAATTATCACATCACTGATATAGACTTTTTAGATACACGGACAACATGCAAGGAAGCACAACTCAACTCTATCTCCACTATCCATCTTATGACTATTTGATCCAAGGGCTGAGGTGAAGAGGCACACGGATCGCTGACATGGCACATTGATAGGCCTCCATTCCTCCTCTCAACCTATAAATAACCACTCACTCCCTCTCATTCACACAAACAACAAGGAAGAAGAACACTCCTCAGTATTTGCTTTCGTTGTAGTACTAATGTCTGGAGGATCGTCCAAAGGGAAAGGAAAAGGGAAGAAAAACTACTTGGGGGTGGGAGGGTCCTCTTGGTCCCAATTTCTTTGAGGAAGCTCTTTATGAGAGGTTCCCAGTTGAGAGCAAAAGTGATTTCACCAAAGAGGCACCACTTGAGAGGATACGATGAAAGGAAAGAAGGGTGGCCAAAATGCATGCATGGTGAGGACTACCTAGTGCAGATGTTCACCGAAGGAATAGATGGAGGTCAGCCGTTTCTTCAAATGCCCGCGAGCATGAGTAATTGCTATTACTATTTATTTCTTCAATATGTTTGTCTTGTATATCACTTACACTGACATACTTTTTATAGTCTTCCTTGGCCGAAGAAAACTGTGGGTTCAGTAGGTGGGTCGATCCTCGACCTATTTATCCACATGCGGAGTACATCTACTACCTACAAGACCGTATCTTCGATCTAGAAAGGGAAGTTAGCAGCGGTTACAAGGACGACGAACAAGACAACAACAACAATGGTGCTGATTCACAGGAGGCTACTCTGCAATGATCCATATTGCACTTGCCCTAACCACAAGAAAAAGGGGCCTCCCCCGTCACCCCCTGCCACCACCACCACCAACAACCGGAAGGCTACTATGGAGAAGGTGCAACACAATTTGCTATGTGGCCACACTACTAGGATGACTTTATCTTTTTCACATGTATCCAGGTTTAATTACCTAAGGCATGTTAGGTTTAATTACCGAATGCATGGTTTAATTACCTAAGGTATGTTAGGTTTAGTCAAAGAAAACTCTATACCCAGGTTCGGTACATGTAGTCACATGCCATTTAATGTGTTTCATGTGTTGATTTCTATAATGCCGTATGTCATTAACTGTTTTTTGCAGCACGTATTCAAATGGAAATACATCCGTATCATTAAGCGAAATATTAAGACTATTGATAATGAAAACAACCACATAATGAAAAGTTCGATACTATGCCACATTACACAACATATTAATACTACAACTAAGTGCCGACAGTAGACATATGGGCAAATGCACTTCCAAATCCTTAGTCTGAAACGTACTGAGTAAGCAACTCATCATCCGAGTACCAGTCCTCTACTACAACCCTGTTGCTGTGGCTAGGCTCAACTGTGTTGCTCTGACCTGCCTATCGCTTGTAGTAAGCGGCCTCCGCTTCATCTACGGCCGCTGCGGCCTGAGTAAAGAACACGTCATCATCCTCTACCTGTAAGCCCGCCTCTGCTAGAGCGATGAGCTCGCTTAGTCTACCAGTGTCGTCGTCAGCCTCCTGCGCCTGAATGCCCGCCTCTGCTAGAGAGATGAGCTCGCTCAGTCTGCCAGTGTCGTCCTCAGCCTCCTGCGCCTGTATGCCCGCCTCTGCTAGAGCAATCGTCTCCATCATCACACAACACAATTGGTGATTAAACGGTGCGACCAGCTCGTGATCTATGTCCATCTAACTTCTTCTTCTCATATCTTGCACGGACCACCTCTGCAGCATGTTTCCCCGCTGCAACCAATCCCTTCATGTATAAAATGCAATCAGTTAGCAACGCGATAATATTACATTTAAAACTAGGCAATGAAAAAAAAAGTTTTCAAGCACTCACTGGCATATAATGTAGCAACATGCTCGTTCAAGACCTGCATCTGTATTCTTGTCTCCTCCCTTGCCTCATTCCTTGCCCTCTCCTCCTCTAACGTCGTCCGCCTCTCTAATCCCTATTTGTTAAGCCCAACATCGATCGGGTTACAAATACCGCGCTGTCTAGCAAACTCACGCATCTTTTCTTTTTGATGTTTAACAAATAGGTTGACGTAGTTAGGTCCATATCCCCTCTTCCGTGCAATTACTTGCCTCTTCTTCAGTTCATCCAAGAACTTAGCTTGACCATCATAATATTCCCAACTGCATTTTCTAGTGCTCTGTTCAAAAGAAATATTATATCATATATGTCTTAGCAAAACAAACAAAATACGATTTCATGTTTACTAGAAAAATAACGAACCTCATCATACTCAATCATATGGCCGCAATAATGACCTATTCCAAGCTTCGAAGGGACTAGGCCATAGTTGGATTTTACACCACATTCGCACATGATAGGAGGTGTTTTGTAGATTACCCGTTCTTTCTTCTTTTCCTTAACCCTCCGTGGTTCTTTCGGCCATTGGTTCTTAGGACCATACAATCACTCCTTGAAACGACAATTCGCCATTAAATACACCTAAATAATAAGACATTAGTACATGAACACATATAGCTCAAGATTTTAACACATACACTTTGCACTTACTTCATGCTTGTTTGGACACACAAACTCCAACGTATTCTCAGGGTTTATCACAGCTCAATCTCCGCAATCGCACAAAGGAGGTTTCTCGAGTCGTCTAACTACGGCTAGGTGCTTCTCCTTAGCCGTCATTGCCGAAGGGTTAGGGAGGGTGCAACCCACCGCTTGAAGTGCTCACGTGGATGTCTCCCTCTAAACCAATCGTCAAAAAAGAGGTACCTATGATCAAACTTGTCTGCACCATCGATCCACTGAAAGAAAAAGCACCTCTCATGGTCCTACACAACGAGATTCCAACAAAATATTAGTACCATACTTAAATAAATAAAGAAAAAGGATAGTACAAACAATTTCTTACATTAAACCGACTATATGTGTAGAAGCAACGTGTGGCTGTGTCCGGATGTTTCGATTGAAAAACATGGGCCGGGAAACCACAGTCACAGTTAGGGACAGGAAGGTCAGGAGGAACGGGGGCATCTTTGCTAGACGCGTCGGGGTATAATTCTCGAGGACGACCCCGTTTTCGCCAAAACTCCTCCCGAAACATTTCTTGCATCTAACAAAACGAATGTAATTTAACAAACATAAATAAAAACATCACCAAAAAATATCAATGAGAACCATAACTACAATACAATCAATTTTGTTCTAAGAACCAAAAGCAGTTAACATTATACCCTAAACCTAGGGTTTCTTATTTCATCCACAACAATGAACCCATAACATAACTACATGTGGCTTGGTTTGCTAGCTTTTTTCATGCCTTGAAATCAACCTACGGTTGTATAATACATATATTGAGGGATACAATGAAACCCTAAGTGATGACGATTCTTAGGTTCAAAAATCCAACTAATATGTATCGAATCGATGCGAAAAAAACAAGGAGGTGAGCGAGTATACCTTGCTCTCGAAGATCTACGGATCAAATCAAGGTTTTCAAGGTCCAATATATCGATTCGTGAGGTAGGATGAAGTGACGAGAGAAAAAACCCGAGAGGGAGGAGAAATAAGAGGAAGAACGCTCGAGAAAGAAGTGTAGGCTGGGTTAAATACAGGTAGCTCGGCGCCATTAACTATGGCGCCGAGCTCAGCGCCAAGATCTACGGCGCCAAGCTCGGCGCCAGTCACTCTGGCGCCGAGCCCCCTGACAGGCCATTTCTCCGTGCCCAAGAGCTCGGCGCCAGTGACCGTGGCGCCGAGCTCAGCGCTAGTCACTCTGGCGCCGAGCCAAGAGTCCATTTCCAGAATTCTTTTTGCTAGAGGTCTATTTACGAGAAAGTTTAAAAAAAATGTCAAATAGTAAAAAATTCGGGTGGCGTGGCTGCGAGACGGCGCGTGCAAGGCAGCAGGTCCGGCGCGTCCGCTTGCCGTCCTCTCATGTTCATCTGTCATCTCCCTCTCGCGGAGACCGAAGGGCGACGACGCCGTAGCCATCGGCATGGCAATCCACTTCACGACCCCTTCCCCCGAGGAGAGCGCCCATAAGGCCCTCCACAATGTACAGCTTAAGTAGTGCTAAAAGAAAAGAGAGATTGTTCAAGAGTGACTCCACACACTGCAACGACCGGTGCCAACGCTAGCCAAATGCGGAGCGGAGCAAGTAGCTGCTCCGGTTCCATCTTCGTGCCATCTATTAAAGAAGTATATTTTTACTGCTGGTCCCAACTTGCAATGGCATGCCTGATGAGCTGAAGTACATTGATTTGACTACTACACTGGCCTGCTGTACCTTTTTAAGCGATGCTTGCAATGCTTACACGCTGTGGGATTTCAAAGCCATGCCAAATACCAGTCGTGGGACCCGCTTTTTTCTTTAGCACCGCTAGGCCCTCCACAATGTGGAAGTAGAGCCAGCAAAAAAAACGGGGCCCACAGCCAAAACCAGGAACGCTCCTCGAGTGTTACAATGTAGACAACAGCTAGCATCACCGATGGTGGGACCCGCATGATAGATAAAAAAAATATTACTCAGAAGCCATTAGCCATGCAACTGGTACTCGACTGGGCGCTGCGTGAGCACAAAAGTACGAAATGAAATCGTTTTCTATTCACTGGGCATCAGATGGGAGCGACGCAAGTTCTTGCTCTGCTCTTTGTTTTTCTGGCACCACTACAAGTTGGAATCGATTGTTGCAATGGGAGGAGCGGATCCCAGTTTTTCTCTCTCCAAAATAAGCATCACAAGCCCTACGCTGTGGAGGGCCTAAGACCGGTATCCTCGCGCGCTCGCATCCGGCGGCAGGCGCCTGGACGACCTCACCCGTGGCGGCGTGGCCTCATCGTCATCGGCAACGGCACTGACAACCCGCACGCCGCGCCCACACTCATGTCCACGTGGCACAAAAAAACGCCACATAGGTGTGCTTCCTCCTTTTTGTCGAGTCTGCTTCTAATTGCCGGTGGGATTTGGGAGAGGAGGCTGTGGATAGTCATCAGATGGTCGATGTGCGACCTCGACGAAGCGCGGAAGAGGAACGGCAGCAGCTCGTCCGTCCAAGGTGTTCTTGGGGCAACAACGAGGCGGCGAGCTCAGAGATAGCGTCGCGAACCTTCTTGGTGATGGGCTTTGGAAGATCGGACTAGAGCGCAGAGAGAAGGTGCGCCCTCAGCGCGGCGGCCGCGACCTGGTCCTCATCGGACGGCAACGGATCAGACACCATCAGATCAGAATCGAATCCGTGGCTGTTCGTTCGGAGTTTCGGACGCGCGTTAGATCAGGGCGAGGGGGGGTGCGCTGCTCGTGGCCGCCGCTGCCGCACAGGGAGTCCTCGCGCATACTGTATGTTGTTGTAAAGTGCATTTATTTTTTGTTTCCTTATATAGTTGACGTTTCTATTTTCTGGGCGACGTAGCTCTATTTTCTGGGCGACGTAGCCGACGCGGATTCTGGAGGAGCGGGCCGAAGATTACCGTGCGCTGACGCAAGGGGAGAGTGGGGAGACGTAGGCCGACGATGGCAATAGTAATTTTCTAGGTGTAGAGATTATCTTTTTTCTACAGTGTCTCAAGAAAATTAACGTGAAAATGGTGGGATTAAAATTGATTTATGCTTAGTAGGATATAGTTGTTGTAAAACATATGGATTCTATTCTAGAAGGAAAGGAGATGGAAGAATCATAATCCTCTTCCGTTTGTACGTAAGCTCTTACCAAACTCTTAAGCTTTGACAGGACTATATATATGGGAGTTCTATGTTGTAATCATCAATATTAAGAGAAATAAAGAATAGTCTTCCTATCTTGTGTCTATTTGTTCTTCTACTTTTATCTATTGTGTTGATCATGAGAGACGGGGAGAAAAAATGTCCAAACCGCTGGCAACATATTTTATAACACGTTATCAGCACAATAAGCTCTACGTCGACATCGATATTGAAGCTGTCGCCGATCTTCGACGTCGACGCTCGTGCCGACATCCCTGCCGCGACTACTTCAATGACGTTGACACTCTTGACGTTGTTAGCGGAACAAATCTGTACCTCTTCATGCAACTAATCTGCAGTGCCTTGACATGCACCGTCAGCATCAAGCAGACAGATCTACGATAATGCCAAAACGTCATACGCGGTATGTATCTACTAACCACTGCTCTACGCAACATCTGAGGTAGATAAAATTGGCATCCTCCGGATTGCATCTGTACCGACCATCTGAGTCAGGCTAATATTTTTGCACTAATTATTTCTACACGTAGTAGATACATGTATATGAAGTATGCGCATAAATATGTAAACGTAATTGCATCTACAGATAATTACATCTAGGGTGAAAAAAAAACAAAAAGAACATGCAGTCTCTTGGCACGATACTGGCACGTGGCTTCCTTCCCGTTCAGTGCTTGCATGCACATATAAAAGGGCGCGTTCGCTGGTCCGGTAAAATCAGACCAGCCGGCTGATCCTCCTCGGCGAACGCTGTTTATTAACTAGCCACTACAGTGTTTCTCTCTCACAAAACCAGCCAGTTTTAGTTAAGTTTCAGATCAGCGAACATGGCCAAAGTGTTAAATGCCATTTAGCACACGTCCGCACCTGCACGTGTGACGTCCACGACATTGGCTTAGCATCATGGACTAACGAGCAACGTATACTATCAGCTCGAAGCTGCTGTGACACACTACCACCGCCGAAATCGGCCCCATTCATTGGTATGAAACTTGGGTGAAACTGACTGAAAAACACTGTTATGGCTAAATTGTTGTGAGAGAAAAATATTGTTCTGGCTAAAAAAATAAGCCGAACCAACCGAATATAAAGTAAGCCAAACGGAGCCACGGTCTGGCTCGCCGCAGATGTTTTGCGGCCCGCATGCCGCAATTTGGCATACACGTTTGTTGGCTTACGCCATGGTCGTTCCACTCGCATACAACATGGTACACACGCCCACCGCCCGTGCGGCTTGCACGTCGCAAGGAGTTGATGCCATATGCCGGCTTGCCGTCGGCTGATTTTTTTTTTGTTTTTTAGCCTTTTTTTTAGTTTATCATAAATATGTCTTTGGAGGTATGCTTTTAAAATCTGGGTCTTAGCTCGGCGCCATCGATGACGCCGAGCTTACACGTCTCAGCGTCATAGATTTTGACGTCTAGGTCTTGGGCTCGACGCAGACTTAGCAGATACCTTGGCGCCGTTGACTTTGGCGCCGATCTTGGCGCCGTAGATCTTGGCGCCGAGCTTGACACCGTGGTTATTGACATCGAGCCATGTCTTACGTATGGACCCTCCCTTCCTTTCTCTCTTCCTCTCTCTACCGCTCCCGAGCCAGGGCGCCGCCAGCGCTGCCGCACCACCGCGCCGGCCCACGTCGTGCCCACTCGCTATAACACCCTAAAACTTGCAATATTTTAAAATAGTGGAATTTGATTTATTATGAATTCTTGTGGGCACTTGAATTTAGGAAAATAATAATTTTGTTAAAAATTAAATTAAATATAAGGTTACAATCATGTATGTGCATTCATGCTGCTGCATATTGTTTTCTTGTATTGTGTGGTTTGAAATTGCATTCAAAATGACTTGAGATTGCATTCAAAATTGGGTTTGAAATTGCATTCAAAATGACTTGAAATTGCATTCAAAATGACTTGAGATTGCATGGTGAATTTATGAAGGGACATCCATCGACATTCACTCATGCAAGCGATCCACTAGAAGCTGATGGCTGGCTTAGAGCTGTGGAGTGATAACTTAACATAGCTCAGTGTAATGACCATCAGAAAGTGCTTTATGCTTCCAGTCAACTTCAAGGAGCAGCTTCAGACTGGTGGGAATTATTTCAGGTTGGGAAAGATATAAATCAGATTTGTTGGGAAGATTTCAAGACTGCCTTTAGATCCTATCATGTTCCAGAAGCTTTGGTGGAGATCAAGAAAGAGGAGTTCCTCAACTTGAAACAAGGTTTCATGACAGTGTGTGAGTATCATAACAAGTTCACTCAGCTATCATGTTATGCTCTAGGAGAGGTGGTTAATGATGCCAACAAACAGAAACGCTTCTTAAAAGGATTAAATGATGGACTTCAACTGTAGTTGATGACTGTTGAGTATCCTGATTTCCAAACTTTGGTGAATAGAGCCATTTTGATTGAGAACAAGCGTCGAGAAATAGAAGAGAAGAAAAGGAGAATCCAAAGCCAATCTATAGGTAGCAACACACGTCCCCGCTACACTCCCCAGCAAGAATTTCAGCAGAGGTACCAGGAACCAGCTAGTCAGTGGGATTTTGATCCTCCTCAACAACCCCCTCAACACATGCAAGAGCAACAGTATGTGAACCAGAGTCCACCCCAAGAACCATTCATCAACTCCTCGATGAAGGATAGTGTGTCCAACACTCTCTCTTCAGGCAAGAAGTGCTACCGCTGTGGTGAACCCGGTCATTATGTGAGTTAGTGTCTAAAGAAGTTGAACAAGCAACAGTCCCACAACGAAAACCATAAACAACGAACTCATGTGCAAGGCAGAGTCAATTATGTGAAGATAGAATATGCACAAGAAGCCCGAGATGTTGTGTTTGGCATGTGTCTAGTCAACTCTAGTCCTGCATTAGTTTTGTTTGATTTGGGAGCTTCACATTTCTTCATTGCACATCATTTTGTTAAGGAGCACAATATACCAAAGTGTCCTATTAAGAAACAGATGTTAGTTGACTCATCTTGTGGGGATATGCAAGCTACTCTAATGTGCCTCGGTGTAAGAGTTGAAATAAGGGGGGTAGAGTTTTTGGCAAATCCAATTGTGCTGAAGTCTTCAAGCATAGATGTAATTCTTGGAATGGATTGGCTAAATCCCTGAAAGGCTATTATCCAATGTGAGAATGGTACAGTACACTTGACATCCAAGTCAGGAGAAGAAGTTATATGCAAGGCAACTACAATGACAAGAGTGGTGTGTAGTCTTAATCAGATGAAAGGTCTAACCATAGATAAGACCAAGGTTGTTAATGAGTTTCTAGATGTTTTTCTTGATGATTTACCGGGTATGCCGCCAGATCGTGATATTGAGTTTATTATTGAGCTTTTACTTGGAACTGCACCTATGGCCAAGAGACCATATCGGATGGGAGTCAATGAGCTAGAAGAACTTAAGAAACAGTTAAAGGAGCTATAGGATAAAGGTTTTATACATCCTAGTTCTTCACCATGGGGAGCCCCAGTTATATTTGTTGAGAAGAAAGATGGTACGCAGAGGATGTTTGTGGATTATCGTTCTCTCAATGAGGTAACCATCAAGAACAAGTATCCTTTGCCTAGAATTGATGATCTGTTTGATCAATTATGAGGTGCTTGTGTGTTCTCCAAGATTGATCTTCGCTCTGGTTATCATCTGTTGAGGATTCGTTCATCAGACATTCCCAAGACTGCTTTTACTACCCGGTATGGATTATATGAGTACACGGTTATGTCTTTTGGATTGACTAATGCCTCTGCATACTTCATGTATATGATGAATAAGGTGTTTATGGAATATCTTGATAAGTTTGTTGTGGTCTTCATTGATGATATTCTAGTCTTCTCCAAAATAGAAGCAGAACATGAAGAGCATTTGAGATTAGTTCTATAGAAACTTAGAGAACATCAATTGTATGCTAAACTATGCAAGTGTGAGTTCTGGCTGAAGGAAGTCTCTTTTCTTGGGCATGTTATCTCTAATGGTGGAATAGCTGTGGATCCTAAGAAGGTTAGTGATGTGTTGAGTTGGAATCTGCCTCAAGATGTAAGTGAAGTCTGGAGTTTCCTAGGAATGGTCGGATATTATCGGAGGTTCATTGAAGGGTTTTCTAAGATTGCCAAGCCTATGACATCTCTACTTGAGAAGAATGCTAAGTTTATATGGACTGAGCAATGCCAAGCTAGTTTTGAAGAGTTGAAGAAAAGGTTGACTACAGCTCCGGTGTTGGTACTACTAGATCTGAACAAGAGTTTCCCATCTACTGTGATGCATCTCGACTTGGTCTGGGTTGTGTTCTTATGCAAGAAGGACGAGTAGTGGCTTATGCATCTAGGCAACTAAAGAAGCATGAACTAAATTATTCCACCCATGATTTGGAGTTAGCAGCTGTGGTTCATGCATTGAAGATTTTGAGACATTATCTTGTTGGACATAAGTGTGACATTTATACAGATCACAAGAGTTTGAAGTACATTTTCACTCAGTCAGATTTGAATTTGAGGCATCATCATTGGTTAGAGCTAATCAAGGATTATGATTTGGAGGTACATTATCACCCTAGCAAGGCAAATGTTGTAGCTGATGCTCTAAGTCAAAGGAGCTATGTTAATGCAGCTTTAGTGACACAGTTACCTAAGGAGTTATGTGCAAAATTTAAGCATCTTAATTTGGGAATAGTTGCTAATGCGATGGAATTGGAAGTAGAACCTACACTTGAACAAGAGATCCACAAGGGTCAGTTGGAAGATGAGAAAATCAAGGAGATAGCAGAACTTATCACAATTGACAAAGCACCAGGTTTTCAATTGGATGATCAGGGAACAGTGTGGTTTGGAAAGAGAATATGTGTGCTAGAGATAAAGTCCATTCGAGAGATGATTCTAAGAGAAGCCCATGACTCAGCATACTCTATCCACCTAGGTAGTACTAAGATGTACCTAGATCTAAAGGAGAAGTACTGGTGGTATGGTTTGAAAAGAGATGTGGCCGATTATGTAGCAATATGTGACACATGTCAGTGAGTTAAGGTAGAACATCAGCGGCCAGCAGGTTTACTTCAACCTATGAAGATACCAGAGTGGAAGTGGGAAGAAGTTGGTATGGATTTCATTGTTGGATTACCACGCACTCAAAGTGGTTATGACTCAATTTGGGTAATAGTAGATCGGTTCACTAAGGTTGCTCACTTTATACCGGTCAAGACTACATATACGGGTGCAAAGTTGGCAGAATTATACATGCAACAGATAGTATGTTTGCATGGAGTTCCTAAGAAGATTGTGTCAGATAGAGATACTCATTACATCCCACTTTTGGAAGACATTGCATGAGTCTATGGACACTAAGTTCAACTTCCGCTCAGCTTATCATCCACAAACTAATGGACAATCAGAGAGAACTAATCAGATCTTAGAGGATATGTTGAGAGCTTGTGCTTTGCAATATGGTACAAGTTGGGATAAGAGTTTGTGTTACGCTGAGTTCTCCTACAATAATAGTTATCAGAAGAGTCTCAAGATGGCACCATTAGAGGCACTATATGGTAGAAAGTACATAACTCCATTATTCTAGAAATAGACAGGAGAAAGTCAAGTGTTTGGACCTGAGATCCTCAAGGATGCTGAAAGGCAAGAACAGACTATCAGGGAAAACTTTAGAGTGGCACAGTCTAGCTAGAAGAGTTATGCTGACACTCAGAGAAAGGAATTGGTTTTTGAAGTAGGTGATTATGTTTACTTGAAGGTGTCACCTATGAGAAGTGTGAGAAGGTTTAACATGAAAGGAAAGTTAGCACCAAGGTATATTGGATCTTTCAAGATTTTAGAGAGATGTGGTGAAGTAGCTTATCAGTTGGAATTGCCTGAGAGTTTGTCAGGTGTGCACGATGTGTTCCATGTGTCTCAATTAAAGAAGTATTTGCGTGTACTAGAGGAGCACATACCGTTGAAGAGCTTACAGTTAAGGAAGATCTCACTTATGAGGAGTTTCTAGTAAGGATTTTGGGGATAGCAGAAAGAGTTACAAGGAGGTGAGTTATAAAGATGTGTAAGGTTCAGTGGAATTGGTATACAGAAGATGAGGCTACTTGGGAAAGAGAAGAGGATCTAAGAAAAACATACCCACAGTTATTTGAGTAAGCATCGTCCAAATCTCGAGGTCGAGATTCATTTTAAGGGGGTAGAATTGTAACACCCTAAAACTTGCAATATTTTAAAATAGTGGAATTTGATTTATTATGAATTCTTTTGGGCACTTTAATTTAGGAAAATAATAATTTTGTTAAAAATAAAATCAAATATAAGCTTACAATCATGTATGTGCATTCATGCTGCTACATATTGTTTTCTTGTATTGTGTGGTTTGAAATTGCATTCAAAATGAGTTGAGATTGCATTCAAAATTGGGTTTGAAATTGGTTTTGAAAATGGAAAAAAGAATTTCTTCTCCTCCTTCCCTTTCGACCCTGCTAGGCCCGCTTCTCAGCGCTGGCCTAGGTTCGTCCCTCCTCTCCTTCGCTTCCCGCATAGGCCTACCACCCCTCTACCTATGTGGCCCGATCTCTTCTCCACGGCCCGTCCTAGCTCCCTGTCGGCCCAGCGCTCGCGCCCTGGCCCAGCACGCCGCTGTCGCGCCCGCGTTTCCCCCACTCTCCTCTCACTGTTGTGCCAGGCCCACCTAGTCAGATGGTGTCTTCTTCTTCATGGATGCAGTCGGTCTCTGCTTGGGGGAATCTGCATCCAGCCCCACTGTCATCCCCGGCCTTAGTGCGCGCGCCATGTCTAGGGCCCCTTAAATAGTAGCCGTGGGTGCCACGCCGCCCTTAGCCATCCCTAGCAGCAACCACCCTGCCCCTAGCTTCGCTTGCCGCTACTTTGTTGGATCTCGCCAGGGAGAAACTAGAGCCACCGCCATTGACGCTGGCCGCTGCCTCATCGTCATTCAAATCCCGTCCGCCTTCCTTCATTTTGAGGTGATGGAGCCGTAGTTTCCCTTTCCCCTCTCTCTCCTGGTCTTTGTGCTTCTCACACCACCACCGATCTTCGTAGGATGTCGCCGCCCACCCCATTGAGCTGTACGCCATCACCGTTCATTCCCTGTCATCTAGAATCACCTAGGTGAGCTCGCCTTACCATGCTCTATCTCCTGGTGTTTTCCCGTTGAGTTTGGAGCTCAGAAACCCGCTTTCGGTGAAGTTCCAGCGAAGTGCTCGCCGCCAGTCATGGTGTCGCCGCCTAGAAATAGTGCGTCGGTGACCTCATCTCTCTCGTGTGCTCATAGCCATCCCATCCACCAATCTACGGCTGAGATTAGAACTTACCTTTTCAGTTGGCATATTTGAAAAGAGGTCAATACAAATATTTAAGTCTTGACCCACAGTCCCTATCTTTCTTTCAAAAGAGACCCTCGGATTTTTGTTTATGGAACCCGCAGTCCATAGCACCTTTCAAGAATACGTTTTCTTCTTTGGAAAGCATAGTTTCATCGGTTTAGATTCAAAATACCCATTTACAGTTTTGCCACTAATCTTGTTTTAGCCACAAAATCTTCCGTTTTAACTCCGATTTGATCCGTTCAACTTGCGTTAGGTTCGTAATATCATAATCTACCTGTTCATACTACTAATAAGTATGTTTTCAACTTTTAAAATTTGAGGTTAGATTTAATCTATTATTTTACTAAAGAAAATCTTGTTTAATTCATAACTTTTTCATTTTAGTTCCGAATTTTGATATCTCTGCGTCTGTGTGATCGCAGCGAGATGTAGATTCGTTTAATAAACTTTTCATCTTGATTTTATGTTGATTGGTGTACTGTTCTAATCTATAGCTTTTGTTTACTATGCATGATTGTGTGGATGCATGTGTGGTGTTGTTTGACCTCGACTAGACTGTGAGTTTTGTGGGTGATCTGGAGCAACTTTGAAGATCAAGACCAGCAGCGATACTTTGAATTAAGGCAAGTATAATATGAGGCTCCTTGTTACCTATTCACTTTAATGCAATCTCAATTCATATGCATAAGTTAATGAACAACTTGGAGTCTACCTACCTTGATATTGATTATCCTGTCCTTGATTTACCTTTGGGTTTTGCATGTGGGTAGTATGCTCAGTTTGCTCCAACTAATATTGATTAAGGAATACAATTAAAGATATATTCAACATGGTATTAAAAGACGCTTTTTAGCAACATGGAACAAAGGGGGCTAGAGCATTGGGCCTTTTCTTATGGTGCTCTAGTTTCTCTCCATAAGGACTCATCTTTAAGTGACAACCCAGGACTTACAGTACAACCATGAGGACCACATGGCTATGGTCTTAGTCTAGTACCTTGCTCTTTCTAGTTTGTTGCAGTTTACCGAAGGGGCAAGAGGGGCATACCAGGCTGGGTATGGGCCTCATCCTCAGGGTGTGTACTATGCTGTGTGTATCAGTGCCACTTTTGGAGATGACTCCATAACACTTGGGAGATGGAATCCTTAGCGACTGCTCCTTATTAGAACGACTAGGGAAAAGCTTCATAGTGTACCCTGCCTGCTCATCTTGGAAGTGTTTTTAGAGTAATTAACCCGGGCATATGGGTAACACGACTCGTGGTGAAAGTGTACAACCTCTGTAGAGTGTAAAACTGATATATCAGCCGTGCTCACGGTCACTGAGCGGCCTAGATCCTTACTAAATAGTTGTTTTTTGGATGGTTTGGGTTATGATTAAAATTGCTGATATCTCTAATTATTTATATTTGGGAGCCTAAGCATAACTTAGCAACTTATGATTAATAATAAAATATGACCAACTAAAAGTGCTTTCCGTAGATCAGCCGTGTCAAGCCTTTTGAGCCTACATCCCCTCATGTTGTGCTTGCTAAGCGGTAGTAGCTTACTGCTTGTTTTATTTCAATACTTTGGCAAAATCCTGGATGGGTACCAGATGGAGGTTCTTCAGTGGAGTTTTCCAAGAGGTGTTAGGCTTGTGATCAACTAGTTGACTATTCCTATAGAGTTGGAGGCTTCGCTAGAAGAATAGAGTTATAACATATACTATAAAGTAAGATTATGTCTTTTGTAACGAATATTTATGCGTTGTGTAATAAAGGCATTGTCTTTGATATTATCCCTTCATTTGTAGCTATATGTGTGAATTGAATTTCTAGGCACACATATGGTGTGTATATAGTTTTGTCCTTAAAACCAGGTGCTACACTCGCACCGCGTCGCCGCACGCCGCCCTGGGCTGCCCCGCGCCCGCGTTGGCCCCCTGCTGTGCCAGCCGCGTGCCGCCCCTCCCAGTCCTAGCTCGCTATGTCCGCCGCGCGCATTGGCACTCCCTCCGGTGACCCCTAGCCAGCGACACTGGCCCCTGCTCCCAGCGTGCCGTGACCTCGCCATCGATCCCGTCCTCCGCAACCCCGTCCTGCTCTAGTCCCGACGTCCGCGTCCATGCCGCGTCATTGTATTGACTTGGACTGGTAAAATTATTGAATATGCAATGTAGGTACTTAGTTAGCTTGAATTGTAGTGCTACTTTGATTATTTGGTAGTTTCTAGTAAATTTGATGATGTAGGTAGTTGATTTAGTTAGTTAGATAGATATAGTTAGGTAAATATAGTTAGATAGCTAGTGACATTGGTACATAGATATAGTTATTAGATAGCTAGTTGATTTAGTTAGTGAGATAAATAAAGTTAGATAAATAAAGTTAGATAAATATAGTTAGATAGCTAGTGACATAGTTATTTAGGGTGTAGTTGGTTAGTATCTATTAGAGAGGTACTATATAGCAGCTACTTTGGACTAAACGAACTATATTTCAATTTTTGTTTGAACTACTAGATGGACAACCTAGTGAGCATATTTCATGGAGGCACCGTGGAAAGAGATCGCCATGGATATATTGAGTTTATTGAGATGTAAAGCGTGCCTGTGTTATTCAATGAGAAGCCTTCATTTAGTGAGTTGGTTGCAAGGGCTCGGGAGGGGCTAGGCATTGCAGTGGAGGGTGTACTTCACCTAGGTTCCCCTCCCAACATCCTAAGGAAGATGATCCTAATTGGGTGTGCAGACCAGTGGAAGAAATATGTGAGATCGGCTATGAAGTGCCAGTTCCAAAGTTTGGACGTGGTTATGCACATCCATATGTTTGTTGTTTGGTTTAATTACCTAATGCATGTTAGGTTTAGTCAAAGGAACTATGTACCATTTCTTGTGCTTGTTGTTCGCTTCAATTACCCAAGACATGTTAGGTTTAGTTCAGGACCTTTGTACCCTAGTTCGGTACATGTTCTCACGTGCCATTTCATGTGTTTTGTGTGTTGAATTATATAATGCCCTACTTCATTAGGTTTTTTTGCAGCACGTGATCACATTTCACTACATCCACAATATTAAACTAAATATTATGACCACAAATAATTAAAACAACTACATAATAAAAAGTCCAATACTACGACACATTAAACAACACAATAATACTAGAAGTATGTGTCCATAAACTAAATAATGCAGTACATGACCTAAGCATGCCCATACTTAAAGTGCATTACATGACAACACATTGAAAAGTCCAACAGTAGACAACATTGTTCATGAATAAACCATAGAACTAGCAAGTAGTGGAGACTACTGAGTGCAATGAGGCCACTTTCCCTTTCTCGGGGTATCAGGATTATCCTCAATCGCTGCTTTCGCTCAGCGTGCACGCTCAAGCTTTTTCTCCCTCTCCTCCCTATATGTAGCAATACGTCTCCTTTCCTACTCTTCCTTGTGCTCCTTTTTTGCAGCCTCCTCTCCGCGTCTCTTCTCCATCATCTCCTTGTGCTTTGCCTCCCACCGCAATAGTTTCTGCATCCATTTCTTGTCTTCAGGCTTGATCTCAGTGTCGATCCATAGCTCAAAATCATAGAGCGGTGGAGGGGTCTGCAAAAAATGCAATTGTTACAAAACAAAAAATATTACAAGATGTCTTGTTGGGTTTATAAACCCGGGGTCCCTCATGGACCTGCTTCCCAACAAAAGCTTAGCCCGGTAGATGACATTGCGAACGACGCGCAACTCTTGGGCTGGCCCAAAAACCTAACAATAGGCTAGAAGGGCGATCCAATCTCCGACCTAGAAGGCCTAGGACAAAGAGGAATGGCGCTCGCTTCCAACTCCAGCCTACCTCTCTGTCCGAAAGGCCCGGCTAAGGAGGAATGACGCTCGCTTTTGACTCTAGCCCACCTCTCTGACTGGAAGGCCTGGCCAAGGATAGGACAACGCTCGCTTCTGACTCAGGCCCGCCTCTCCGACCGGAAGGCCTGGCCAAGGAGGAACGACGCTCACTTCCGACTCTAGTTTGCCTCTCTGACTGGAAGGCCTGGCCAAGGAGAGGGCAACGCTCACTTTTTGACTCCGACCCGCTTCTCCAATCGGGAGAACACCGAACCTCTGCTTACAGCTCTTCTCCGACCGAGAGGCCAGAGCTGACTGGGGACGCCTGCTCAGTGAAGACCCAGGAAACGGATGGAGCAAGTAAGGCAGGGCGCTCCAGTCAACCATAATACCAAGGACCATACCCTGTACACCTACAGTACTATCATGGCATGTTAGAAGGGTACTTTATAACCTTCCAGACATGTCAGAACACCAACAGTGTTATGGGCGCTGACATTTATCCTACAGTATGGTAGGCGCCGACATTTGCCATACCAGAAGAAGACGATGGAGCCTACCACATGCATCTGAGCATCAATAGTATTGTGGGCGCTGACAAACCGCCTTGTACCCGATGGCGTGGGCAACAAGACTAGGTAGCACACACACTCTCTTTCTCTCATACTCTCTCTTGTAAAGCTGTTCCCTTCATCTATAAAGGGGATGCGCTCCCTCCAAAAGAGGGGGGATTCGAACAAACAACAGACAACCAATGTCCAATTCTCTCTGCTTGGCTCTAGAACTCTAAAGCTAGATAGAGCATATGTTTGAAGACTTAGCGCATGTCGAAGCTCCCATCACTCTTGCCCTTTAGTCTAGAGTCTGACCAGACCTCTAATACCCCCCATCTTACTCTCTCTAGTTTGTAACCCCACAGCAAACATTGAGCACCTGGGCTTAGGAATAAAGTCTCCGACTGGATATAGGGCACATTGCCTAAACTAGTATAAACCCTGTGTCATTGAGTGTTAGGCCACATTCCGATCACAACGTATGGCAAAACTACAAATATTTACGTGTTGGTCACTTTTCGCACCAATAGTTGGCGCCATCCATGGGGAAGACATCGTATGTTCACTCTTTTGGTCATTGGATGGCCCACCTTTCCGTCATCTTCGACATGGCGGGCTGAAGCGATACGACTCGCTTTGGCTCACTGGAGTTTCCCATGCTCCAACCAATTGGGATATGGGTTCCTCCCGTCTTCGAGACGTCCTAGGCCTTGCTCTTCGAAAGCCTAGACTTCATCGCCGACCTGCTCGGTGTGCTTCACCTCTGTGAGGAGGCACTTGTCCTAGAGCCCATCGGAGGAGGAGCACCCTTCGTCGGCTCTGGGCCACCCGGCGACCTCTCTGACAAGGCGCCTACGCTTCACTCCGAGCCTACAGTTGGGCTCAAACCCCATTGTGAGTAACGTACATACTATTCTTTACTCGCTTTTTATACTTTTCTCCGACTCTCCGGAGGGACCCTATTGTCCCTACCATGACCGCCATACGACCGGTTCCCCTATGGCCTCACGTCCCCCATGGACATGTATGCCCGAGGGCTCCAAAGGATGCTAGTGCCGCCCCGTCTCACATCCGAATTCGTGAGGATGGCGAGCTATGCTCCCACCTCTTTTCACGACCTCATGGATGACAATGTTGAGAGCAATGGCTCCAGCGTCAGCGACGTCATGGCACCTAGTGGAGTGGGTCTATAGAGAGTGGACGCCTCTGTCCCGGGAGTGCACCATGGTGGACGCCTTGGGACAACTACCGGTGGTAGTGGAGTCTCTATAGACCACTCCCCTCCGGACCCTCATGTGGAAGCCCTTGCATGTGTGCAGGAGCACGACAAGGAGCTATGATAAAGGCGGCAAAACCAGCCGCCACCTACGCTGATGTGCTCAGCGCAGCACACTACGCTCCGTGCATGTGACCCGGTGAGCGGCTCCTAGGGTAGCGCCCGCTAGGTCTAGTGCAATATCATGGACAGGGGGAATGATACCCCATAGTTTGCTTGGGCTAGCTAGAACATCGCTGCTATGGCGATGCTTCTATGTGGCCTTCTAGAGCCTGTCGACCCCTAGGAGTAGGTGGTCCACCAGAACCTCCGAGCACTGGTGAAAACTGCCACCATTCAATAGGCGAAGAGCTCCACATCGTGACACCGACTCATGGCCTCTCTCCCCACTAGGGGAGTGGGGACACACCAGACAAATCGCTCCATCTGCTTACCTCCACAACAGCCGAGCGTGGAACAGGAGGCTGCAGCTGCACCATGGCTTGACTCGGCGCCTACTCCACACCTGGCCGCCTATGCAGCGAATGCCTCAGGCCAAACTGAGACTGGTCCGCAGTGTCATCAACAACCAGCATTAGGCCCGGCATGACAATGACGTCCATTGGGCGGCGGTGAGAGCAGGCAGCATGGGCTCCGACCAAACCATCGAGGGGACCGGTGAGACACACCCCAGGCATAGTCGCCGACCAGATGACCGGAGTCCTAGCCTAGATGGCCTATGACCACGGGCCTTTGGCCGAGGCATCCAGGGAGCATCGTTCCTACAGCGCTTCCGACTGCCAACCAACATCGCCAAATATACCAGGGAGACAAATCCTGGTATATGGCTCGAAGACTTCTAGCTTGCCTATCGAGCTAGAGGAGTGGATGATGACCACTTCATCATTCAGTACCTTCCCATCTGCATGGGGGAACATGTTTGAGCATGGATCGAATTCCTCCTGCACGACAGCATCCACAACTAGGCGGACCTCAAGAGGATCTTTGTCGGGAATTTCTAGGGGATGTATGTCCACCTGGGGAACTCCTAGGACCTCAAGAGCTGCCAGCAGGAGCCCAACAAGTCCCTACAGGGACTACATCCATAGGTTCTTGAAGAAGTGCAACACCCTTCCTTATGTCATTGATGTGGACGTCACCTAGCGTGCTCCTCTCTAGAACAACCTGTGAGTCTTTGATTCACAAGCTTGTCTATCTCAAGCCCCAGACCACCCGTGACCTGCTCGACTGTCGCCATAAACCATGCCTCTGGTGAGGAGGTGGTCGGAGCGGTCTTTAACAGGAGACCAGGACAAGGGCAAGGCCAAGCATGAGGATCAAGACGAGGACCCCTCCACATAGAGGGGAAAAAAGAATAAGAAGGATTGGCACCGACTGGCCAACTCCGCATTGGTCATCATGTCCGATCATGCTGGCAAGCAGCCCCAGTAGGGCTAGCCCCACCACTTCGACAAGCACATGGATAGTCCATGCCCCAACCATGCCTACCCCATCAGACACCTCTACAAGGACTGTGAGCTCCTCAAGCGCTTCCTATGATAGGCCGGTGGGCTGAAAGAAGGAAAGGGCAAGGATGTAGTAGCCAAGCAAGGAGGCGCGGTGGGCAAGGATGGGAATGACTTTCCCAACCCCGAGGAATGCACCATGATTTTTGGGGCATCCAATGCCATCTACTCCAAGCGCCAGCACAAAGTGCGCTATAGAGAGGAATGCAGTCACCGAGACGGCCGTCCCCACCTTCCTTCGCTGGTTGGAATCTCCGATCACCTTTGATCAGAGGGACCACCCTTTTCATGTCGCTAGACCGAGTCGCTACCCGCTCATCATCGACCCCATCATCTACAAGAAGCACCTCAATAGGGTGCTGATGGACTGGAGGTAGCGGCCTCAACATCCTCTACGTTGATGCCATGCGCATCCTCGGTCAGAGCTCTGCTCAGTGAGCTCTCCCATCTACGGTGTGATCTCGGGGACACAGGCATACCCGCTTAGGCAGATCGACCTACCCGTCACGTTTGGCGATCGAGCCAACTTCCGCTTGGAGGTCCTCACCTTCAAAGTGGCAGACTTCCTAGGGTCCTACCATGCCATCTTGGGGTGGCCATGCTACGCCAAGTCCATGGTGGTCCCCAACTACACCTACCTAAATTTGAAGATGCCAGGGACTGAACGGCATTATCACTGTGGGTAGCACCTTTTCGCACGCCTACACATGCGACCATGAGCATTACAAGCTCGCCACCACCGTCATCAACTCTTCTGAGCTCCCACAGCTCAAGGAGTTGTCGACCCCAGTAGTCCTGGACTATAACAAGCCAACCTCCTCAATCGCCTTCTGCCCGCTTGAGGAAACTAAGGCGGTGGGGATCGACCCCACTGACCCTACCAAGATGGTGTAGATTGGGACCTAGCTCTTAGTCAAATAGGAATGCGAGCTCACCAACTTTCTACACTGCCAATTGCGAATGTCTTTGCATGGAAACCTTCCAACATGCCAGACAAACCGTGGGAGGTCACCGAGCACACACTATGCCTCATCCCAGGCTCAAAGCCTACCAAGCAACGCCTACATCGCTTTGACGACGAGAGGCACAGGGCCATAGGCGAGGAGGTCACCAAACTCCTAGCAGCCAGATTCATCAAAGAGGTATACCACTCTGACTGGCTCACCAATCCTGTTCTTGTTAAAAAGAAGACCGGGAAATGGAGAATGTGCGTTGATTATACTGGCCTCAACAAGGCATGTTCAAAGGACCATTTTCCTTTACCACGCATAGACCAGATAGTCGGCTCCACCTCAGGATGCGAAATCCTCTCCTTTCTAGATGCCTACTCAAGCTATCACCAGATCATGATGAAAGAGTCTGACCAGCTCATGACTTTGTTCATCACTCCTGTATGGTTTGTACTTTTATGTAACCATGCCTTTTGGTCTGAAGAATGCTGGCGCCACCTATCAACGGTGCATGCAGCAATGCTTCACCAATCAAATTGACCTGCTCGACCAGCCTGACCAAGTCAAGCATCCAAAACCAACAATCGCCGTCTATGTTGATGACATAGTGGTCAAAATGGCTCAAGCTTACGACCTGATTACAAACTTAGCCGCAATGTTCATGAACCTTCAAAGGTTCAACATCAAATTAATTCATGAAAAATGTGTGTTCGGGGTTCCAAAGGGGAAGCTGCTTGGATACATTGTGTCCGAATGTGGCATTGAGACCAACCCCAAAAAAATCACGGCCATCTCCAACATGGGCCCTGTACGCAACGTCAAGGGCGTATAGAGACTCATCGGCTATTTGGCTACCCTAAGCCGGTTCATCTCCTAGCTCAGCGAATGAGGGATGCCTCTCTACAAGCTTCTCAAAAAGACAGACACTTTTGTCTGGATTGAGGAAGCACAACAGGCTTTGGAGAGCCTCAAAGTATCACTGATGTCAGGCCCCAATCCTCGTCGCTCCTGAACAGGGGAGAACCCCTCCTCCTCTTTGTTGCGGCAAGCAACCACTGTGGTGAGCACCACCCTAGTCATTGAAAGGGAGGAACTAGGACACTACCTTAAGGTCCAACGACCCATATACTTCGTCGGGGAGGTACTCACCGACCCTAAGATTTGGTACCCCTAGGTGCAAAAACTCCTATACACCAGTGCTAATTGTGAACCCAGAAGCTCCTACACTACTTCACCGACCATGAAGTCTTGGTTGTCACTTCATACCCGCTCGGAGACATCATCTGCAACCACGACGCCACGGGATGAATCTCTAAGTGGGCACTCGAGCTAATGGGCCATGACATCAGGTATATCCCTTATACTACTATCACGTCTCAGACTCTCATGGACTTTGTCGCCTGAATGGATGGAGGTCTAGCACCTGACCGCAGATGTCACCCATGAGTACTAGATGATGTACTTCGATGGGTTCATAATGGCGCCCGTGTTGGGGGCTATAGTGGATCTGATCTCTCCTGAACAAGAGTAGGCTCCGCTATGCAATCCGCCTCCACTTTTTGGCCTCAAACAACACCGCAGGAATATGAGGCCCTCATCAACGGACTATGCATCACCATCGAGCTTGGTGCTATGTGGCTCTACGTCCAGTGGTGACTCGAAGCTGGTCGTCGACCTGGTCATGAAGGAGTCCTCTTGCAAAATCCCCCTCATGATAGCATACTGCCAGGAGGTGCACAAGCTCGAGGACAAATTCCATGGGATCGAACTACACCATGTCCCCCTGAAAGGACAACTGATGCCACCAATTTTCTTGTAAAATTGGCTGCCAAGCACGTTCCATCTCTAGATGGGGTCTTCATCAATGACTTTCATGAACCATCTGCCCGCATCCTAGAAGGTCTGACCCTAGACACACCCTGATGCCAACCTGATGCTCGAGGGCTCCAACCCCAGTACCTCCGTGATGACATCGTAGGCCGACGTCGCCGTGGTGGCACTCGATCAAGTAGACTAGTGAGCACCGCTACTCGCCTACCTCCTCGAGGAGGTTCTCCCACTAGAAAGGACTGAAGCACGATGAATCACTCGATGTGCCAAGACATTCATCATGATCGATGATGAGCTCTACAAATGGAGTCCGTCGAGAGTACTCATGAAGTGCGTCCCTACCGAACAAGGCAAGCAGCTCCTCCTCGAGGTCCATGTTGGAATCTACGAACATCATGTGACCCCTAGGTCATTTGTTGAAAAAGCCTTTCACTAAGGTTTTTACTAGGCCCACCGTACAATGAGATGCAGAGGAGGTCATCCACAGGTGCGCATGATGCTAGTTCTACGCTCGACAAACTCATTTGCCAGCACTTGAGCTCCAAACCATCCCCATCACCTGGTCATTTGCGGTCTGGGGCCTCGACATGGTAGGACACCTCAAAAAGGGCCTGGGAGGCTTCACTCACCTACTCGTAGCGGTCGACAAATTCACCAAGTGGATAGAGGTGAAGCCCATCACCAACATCTGCTCAGAAGTGGCAGTCAAGTTCTTTCTTGACATCATCTACCAGTTCGGATGTTCCTAACTGTATCATCACTGACCACAGAACTAACTTCACTAGGAAGAAGTTCCTAGACTTTAGTGATGGATATGGCATCAGGATCGACTAGGCCTTGGTCGGACATCCACGTACTAACAGTTAGGTTGAGCGTGCCAATGGCATGGTGCTCCAAGGACTTAAGCCATGCATCTTTGACCAACTCAACAAGTATGTCAGGGTGATGGGTTGTAGAGGTCTCAGTGATCCTTTGGAGCCTAAGAACGACCCTAAACCGATCCATAGGGTTCATACCCTTCTTCCTAGCCTACGGAGCTGAAGCAGTGCTGCCCTCCGACCTTGACCACTGGTGCCGCAAGAGTAAAGGCCTTCGACCACGACCGAGCCATAGAGGCTTAGCAAAACATGGTTAACCTACTCGAGGAGGCCCATAAGATGACCATCATCCAGCTCCAGTCGCTACCAGCAGATTCTCTATAGGTACCATGAGAGGAAAATCAGAGGAAGGATCCTTGAGGTCAAAGACCTCGTGCTTCGAAGGACTCAATCAACCAAGGAGAAACACAAACTCTCTCTACCTTAGGAAGGACCCTATACGGTGACCGAAGTGATCTGACTAGGTGTCCTACCGATTGAAGGACTGACAACAGCGACATTCTCAACAACACTTGGAACATCGAACAGTTACGTTGTTTCTTCCCCTAAAAATTCGGTCTTACTGCTTTCTTTCACTTAACGTTTGCTCCTACAAGCACCTTGGCCTAAACACTCTTGGCCTAGGTCACTCGGGGGCTCCACTAGGGTGCGATACCACCTCTCTTTTTTACTATCATATGGTAAATACTTTTTACCCGAACGAAAGGGTAGTCTGTTCCATTAATTACCTTATGTAACTTTGCTTTAAACATTCCTGACCGATCACACCCCACCATGACCTATGGTTACGAGCAACTAAGCCTCGCGGGCCATGCCCGGGTTCTTAAGGTTGCAGCCTATGGTTCAAACTGGGCATGTGCAAAAAAGAAAGAATAAAAAACAAAGTTATGCTAGGGTAAAAATAAGGAACAGATGGGACAAGCTTCCCCTTACAAAATGATTCCATCACAAAATGAAGTTGATGTATTCATGGATACAAAAATGTTCACATAGGGGGCTTCCCCATGAACTTATCCCTTACACATATTGCCTATTTCTACTTTACATTCTACATCAGTCCGACCAGGCGGCATCGGCTGACGGCGCGACCGGCGAAGATGAGGGTAGCTCAGGTCTCGGACTGAGACAACATTTGGCTCGGTCAGAGGTGGGACGACGTTTGCTTCCAACCTAGGCTCCACTCCATCTGCAGGCTAGGACAACGTCTTCTTGAGGTGCATCTTCGGCTACGTTCGTGCGATGGGCATCCATCACCCACTACTGCGGAGACTTGCTCGGCCACCAACTAAGCGTGTGGCAGCAAGCTTTCCCCGAGCGCATGGATGGCCTCCGGGCTCCAACCATCGGCATACCCACTATAGATGGTGGCTAAGTCTAGGTCCGGGTGGTGCATCACCACTGAAGTTAGCACCCCCGACATCCCTGTAGAACATTCCCGTTGGAGATAAGTGCTCGAACTTCATCTAAGACCTCCAGCCAGTCGGATGGCCGTCGTGCTGGTGCTTGGCGCCGACCCAAACACCTCCGAGATGATGACTTGGGTGACATTGTGGAGCTGATCAAGCTCCCCCTTGAGAGCATGTCGCTCCTCAAGGGACTTGGCCAAAGCCTTCACGCTCTAACCAATCATCGCCTTGGTCGTCTCTAGGTCCTTGCTCTAGAGAACCAACCTTTCTGCCCAGTTCTAGAAGAAGGATCACAAGCTCAGAAGCAAGTTAAAGGAAAAACCAAGAACATCAACCAAAAGTACAAAAGGTACATACCAAGGCAGGGTGTTCTTAAGGATGGAGAGTCCTTCCTCCTACCGAGTCACCTGCTCACTGTAGCCGAGCTCTCACCTCATCTGTCCCAAGCACCTAGCCCTGGAGCGCGAGCATTTCCTAGTCAACCTCTGACCAGGCCTTCCACTCTGACTCTAGGGCCTCCAAGGAACTCTAGGAGTGCCACCTTAGTCTCCTGCCTAGGGACTTCTGGTGCACCACCTCGGTCTCCACCTAGCGAACCTTCGCCGCATCAAGTCCCTGCTCAGCGATGGTCGCTCGCTCCACCGCGAGCAGTTCCATCACCCACGCCTCTATCGCCTTAGCTGCCCGGTCTTAAGACTCATGGTGGGTAGACTCTAGCTGGCTCTCAAGCTTGGTGACCCGCCATGACGCCGTGGCCTCCTTGCTCCATCCGAGCATGCGCCTCCCGGAGAAAATGGGACTTGCGGCTCGACATCTCCTCCAAGCTCTGCAAAGCGAGAAGCAGGCGTGCTGAGACAACCGATGAAAGACCAAGGAGTCAAGGATGAACGCAGAAGACTTACCTCTATAACATGGAGTAGGTTGATAGTAACTGCCTAGTGGATGGACTTGACCTGCTCTAAGGCCTCCTCGAGCTTCACCTTGGTTTGGGCGAGATCGGACTCCATGGCGAGTCCTCTCCCCCAAGAATGTCCTAGAGCTGCACCTCCTGCTCATCCTGAAGGATGAACCACACCTTCCTCAGGTCACCTAGGGTAGGGCCACACTTGGTCAGGTGGTCTCCTCCGACCTGCTGGAAGGCCCAGCCGACGACTAGACCACAGCTAGCTCCTATGACGACAGGATGGCCGGTGACTCCACCCTAGTACCTACCTCGCCTGAGGTAGGGGATCTCCACCTCCTTGACCTTGTAGGCCCACCTAGCGGTTGTTCTACCTCCGGTCTGGCCATGTCTCCTCCTAACCTCGATAGCTCTGACCAAGAGGGCGAGCCATGCATCCCTCCTTCGGGCAAGGCAAGGAGCCTAGTCTCCCTCCCCTCTTCTGCCATAGCTAGTGCAGGAGGGATCATGAGGGTCACCTCTGACCTAGCCTTCGCCATTGCCATAGGGATCGCCACCAACACCATCGCCGCTGCTGTCACCATACTTGTGACCAACCCAGAGGGCGCAGCCCCTGGAGGGGAAGGTCGCACTGCCACCACCCTACTCTCCCCGCCACTCGTCGTGACGTGCTACAAGGTGGGCCCCCACTCCTCTCACATGGGAGGCGGGGGGATGCTCAACCCCATTAGTATTTGGCCCCTATCAAAAGGAACAGGTAAATCATGCTAAAAAACTCAAACTATAAGATCGAAAAGAAACAAAGAATACATACCGGGACGTAAGCGGTAGGGATCTAAAGCCCTGACCCGCCGGCAATAGGCCTACCGGATGAGGGCCGCTCACAGGTCATGAGCCATGCCCCCTCACTTCTACCGGGGGAGAGTCGACCCAGTCGGCTCCCGATCGGCCATGTGAGTCAATGCGCCTGATGGCTCGGGGCACCGCGACCGGAGCAGCTGGTGGGGCATCCCCCCATTATGGGTCACGTGCTAACGCTAGCCCTGATGATGTGGGCGTGTGAGCCTGCTCCTTTGACCACTTGGCCTACCCCGTCGTGCTCGGAGCAGGTGGGGACAAGGCCGGTGATGCCTCCAAAGGGCGCAGCGACCGCGTCCGCTTTGCCTCCCACTCGCCGATGGCGTCCAAGCTTGTGGTGCACTTCCTTGGCTGCAAGAATAGTCATCGCCCCTCTCTGCAAACCTACCCACCGCTGGTGGACATGACCGTGGGCTCACGGTGCTCCACCGAAGTCACGATGACCTCCTAGCCTCCCTTCTCCTTAGAGGAGATCACGTTGTCACCCATCTCTGTGGGGTCCTCTGACTCAAGCTCTGCCTCGACGTCACTCCAATTTTCCCTAGCCTGCACGCGCCACATGATATCCTGCTCCATTTGGTGCCTCCTCTGAGCCTTCTTAGCTCTCTTCTTCTTCCTACCATCTGCTACCTCCTTTAGGGCAGCTTGCCAAGCCACGCCCTTCGGTCCCTTCGAAAGATGCAGTCGGGATTTATAACCGGTGAGTCCCTACGAAACAAATGACTTGAAGTCAAATTATAGGAAAGCAAGAT
This sequence comes from Miscanthus floridulus, assembly GCF_019320115.1. Lineage (NCBI taxonomy): Eukaryota > Viridiplantae > Streptophyta > Magnoliopsida > Poales > Poaceae > Miscanthus > Miscanthus floridulus. Next base: position 121,248,473 of record NC_089580.1, on the reverse strand, counting down.
CGAAAGGGACATGGAATAAGGATAGGAGAACATACCAGATTGGGCAACTTCTAGGCATCAAGAGGTCTGGACTTTCCTTCGAGGGTCTCCTGGGCCTTCAGTTGCAGCACCCGGTCGAGTCAGCTCCTAGACTTTGTCCTTCGCCAGCTCCACTAGCGACTGCATGGTTAGGGGTCCGTCAGGCTAGAGTACAACCACATCATCCACATCCTTTCCGCTAGCGGGGCGAATCTGACGGTGGAAGAAGGTGTTGTGGGGGGTATGACCCCGGATACCCATGGCAGACCACATGGGCTACGCCCCTAGGGGTGGCCTAGCCCACAAGACGACGCCTTCCGAGGCATGACTCTGCTCGGCGGCTCTCGCAACACATCTAGAAGATATCTTGAAGATACTATGAGATCTGTTAGGATATGTATGATCCCAAGATTCCTGTAACCTAGTTATTACTTTCCAGTTATCTCTTAGATCTAACCGATTTGTAACCCTGCTCCCTGGACTATATAAGGTGGGCAGGGACCCCCTCCAAACTCACGCAATATCATACGATAGCTAATATAAACCAACAGACCACAGGAGTAGGGTATTATGTCATACTAACAGCCTCAACCTGTCGAACTCGTGTGTCTCTATTGCCTTCTTGTTCTTGATCTCACACTCCTCTACCGATCAATCTACCTTCGTGGGATACCCCTCGGAGGACTACCGATGATATTCTATCGATAGTTGGTGCACCAGGTAGGGGTTTGCATGCTGTTTCCTTGTTGAACAAGATGGCTTTTTCCGTAGGCTCTTCATCCCTACCATAGCCCGGCCAGGTCTTCACGGTCGGATTGATCTCGTGGATCATCAATGCTAACGGAGTCGAAGAGCTCCTTGAGCCGGTGCAGATCAATTCTGCTCCAACCATCCCCACACTTGTAGCTGTAGATCCAATCTCGAAACCACTTCTGAGATCTCCTACATCAACAACTCGACACCTGCTTCCTCGCTACTAGAGGAGGTAGATCAACAACAATGATCTAATTGAGTCCATCAATTGGGTCGGTCTAAAGCTTGTCGATTGCCTCTTCATTGCCGAATCGGCTCTAGACACCTTGGTCTAGTGCCGACCACCCTCCAATCCGAATCTATTGGGGGCTGCTCGAGAAACTCTAGGAGTCATGACACTACCTCTCGGGCTCACCAATGACGCCGCTATTTACCAAAACGCTCTGAGGAAAAAATTCACTGATCAGGTGGGAGACAACCACCCACTCGTTGACCAGCTCGCCGTCCAGCCTCTGCCAGCCGTCAACATGCTACATATAGGCCGGTGTCCCAGAGCGTCCCTCCAGACCATCCCAGAGGAAAATCTGGGCTCCGAGTCTTAGGGCTCTACGGAGACCCACACCGAAACCTTCTCCAAGCAACTCCTCCCACCTTTTCGGGGTGGTGCGATCTTCAACATTAGCATCGACAGCCCTCCTCAGAACGGCACAACCGAGGAGGAGTGCATTGCTCGGGAGTACCAGAATGTCAACCACATGCAGCGGTGAGAAAATGAGGCGGCCATTGCGAGGGCCGAGGCTACTCAGAATAATCGGCTCGATTCACAAGGAAGGCCACTTCCACTCCACCGTGAGCTCAACAAAGAGTTTCTCCACATCGATGGCCTTGACATCTTGAAGACTCCAAGCGCCAATTTGGCAGTGGCTGCTAACGAGCTCACCCGCCTCCCATAGACGCCTGAGCTTGCCAAGGTTGCCACCATGCTTAAAGCGGCACACTGTCAGGTTAATGAGATTTGAGAAGATCAAAGACCTTCATGCTCCACGAGCATGATTCGCCGATCAGCTACGCCGAGATCCAATCGCTGCCCCAGTCAAAGCCATTTCACCGACTAGTCTCTACCCCCCTAGGGGGACTGAGGGCCATCGCCCTAAACACCATCGCCAACATGACCAGGAGGTCGAATAGGATGCTCAAGTGCACCTCAGCAACCTCTAGGATGCACGATGGCGTATCGAGCAGTGCCACTTCGGTCGCCATGAAGATGAAGTACATCGCCACTAGGAGTACGAGTAGGAGTACGATAACCTGGACTCAGCCCTCAAGCCAATCATTGATGCCAACACTGCAGACAACTGGCGTCAATAACCCTGAGGGGCCCCCTAGCTTTCACAAGGGCGCTTCGAACACTTTGGTGGCCTCGTGGTTTCAAGATCACTGGGGTCGAGCCCTACGAAGGAAGGATGAACCCAACACAGTGGTTGTAGGCTTACACCACTGCTATCCGTGCCACTATAGGAGACACCAGTGTCATGGCAAATTATCTCCCCATCATGCCCATGCCACCCGCCATGAGCTAGTTTACCAGCCTTGCCCCGGATTCCATTGGATCCTAGGAAGAGCTGAAGAAAGTCTTCACCGACAACTATATGGCCACGTGTACACTGGCCGGGCACCAAGCATGATCTCAACCGCATTAACCAGAAGCTGTCTGAGCTCCTCCGTAGCTACATTCGGTGCTTTTTTGAGATGAGGAACTCTATTCCCAACATCATAGAAGCTGAGGTCACCACCGCCTTCATCCGAGGACTCCACATCGCGAGCTTCGCTCCAAATTCAATCGCAAGCCGCCCACTGGCATCGGCGAGATGATCACTACTACCAACCAGTACACCGATGTCGAGGAAGCTGAGGTGTGGTTCAATGAGGATGCAGGACACTCATCGCCCATCTCACCGCTATGATGACTGGCCCGACGACCAATGCCACAATAGCTGCCACCCCGATGACTACAACTACCATCGCGACAGCGGCCGTGATCAAACAGAAGGACCCAGGCCTAGCCAAAATCACCACCGCTGGCCAGACCACATTGTCAGAACCATCAATCCACCTTGCGCTAAGCGCAACTACGATGAGCAATACCAAAAATTCCTTGACGACCTGTGCCCTCTTCACAAGAACGCCAAGCATAAGATGAAGAACTGCCTTGGCCTGGCTAAGGAGTTCCAAGACAAGAGGCTGGATGACGATGCCAATGATGGAGCTAGAGATCATCGACCACATGGGGGCAACAACAATGCCTTCTAGGACCATGACAATGTGGTCACCACCATCTTCGGGGGCCTCGCCTCCACTAAAAGCAGAAGAGAACGGAAGCTCACCGCACAGCGGGCTGCTCTCCATCACTACGGAAGACGCCACCACCAACCCTAGCTATCGCCCATGGTTTGAGGTCCCCATCACCTTTAGCAGGGTCGACTAGTGGGCAAATATTCCCTACACAGGGCGTTTCCCCCTCATCCTCGACGCGACCGTCCAGAAGGTGCTCTTCAGAAAAGTGCTCATCGACTGGTGGGAGCGCTCAAAACCTCCTCTTCGCCAGGAGCCCTAAAGGAGCTAGGCCTCAGTTTGTCAGATCTCACACCCTTCGACTCCTTCTAGGGTGTGGTACCTGGTAGGGTCCTCCAAACCACTTGGAGAGACCAACCTACTAGTACAGTTTGGTATGGTAAGCAACTACCGCATTGAACACATCAACTTCTATGTCGCCTGACTTCAACACCGCCTACCACTGCCATACTTGGTTGGCCAGCTTTGGCTGTACTGCACTACACGTATCTAGTGCTGACAGATGCCATCACCTATAGGAGTTCTGGCTCTATGGGCCAACCTCTCCATCGCCTACTGCCTGCTGAGACAGAGAGCCTCGCCCTCACTAAAGCCACCGACCTCTCCATCCAGATGGCTAGTGTGGTCACCGACTGCCAAGACGATGTCCGCTGATGACATGGAGATCCTAGAGCTAGAGCCTCCTCGCACCTCTGCCAAGTTCAAAGAAGTCAAGGAGGTTAGCCTCAGGCCTCGATGACCCCTCCAAGACTATGAAGATTGGGGCTCACCTTGACCCCAAATAGGAAAACATGCTCATCTCCTTTCTACGTGCCAATGCTGACGTGTTTGCTTGGAAACCTATAGACATGCCGAGGGTACCACGGGAGAAGATCGAGCACTCCTTAAATGTCTCACCGACCGCCAAACCGATCAAGCAGAAACTCCACCGATTCATGCCAGACAAGAAGGAGGCTATTAGGGTAGAAATAAAATGGCTCTTTGCTACTGGATTTATAAAAGAGGTGTATCATCCTGAGTGTTTAGCAAACCCTATTCTTGTTCAAAAAAGAATAAAGAATGGAGAATGTGCGTTGATTACACTAATCTCAACAAACATCGCCCTAAGGACCCCTTCAGGTTTGCCTCGGATAGACGAGGTTGTAGACTCCACAGCCAGCTACGAACTGCTCTCCTTCCTTGACTATTACTCTAGCTATCATCAGATCTCCCTCAAGGAAGAAGACCAGATCAAGACATCTTTATCATGCCCTTTGGGGCATACTGCTACACCACCATGTCCTTTGGACCAAAGAACACCCGGGCGACATATCAAAGGGCTATCTAGATGTGCCTCGATCAACAAATCGACCGCAACATCGAAGCTTACATCGATGACATGGTCGTCAAATCCAAGACCTCTGATGAGCTTATCGCCGACCTCGAAGAAACTTTCACCAACCTAAAAAAGTACCGATGGAAGTTGAACCTTCAAAGTGCATCTTTGGAGTTCCATCCAGTATACTACTAGGCTACATCGTCAGCACTCATGGCATTGAACCCAACCCCGACAAGGTCTCCGCCATCACCAACATGAAACGGCCAATGTGCGTCAAGGATATACAGAAACTTACAGGCTGCATGGCTGCTTTAAGCCGCTTCATATCGCACCTCGGTGAAAAAGAGCTTCCATTCTTCAAACTCCTCAAGGCCTCCGAGCACTTTTCCTGGTCAGAGAAGGCAGATACAGGTTTCGACCAGCTCAAGTTGTTCCTAACAAAGCCTCCGATCATGACAGCGCTAAGGCCAGATGAAACTCTCCTGATCTACATCGCTGCTACCTCCCAAGTCATCAGCACAGCCATCATGGTTGAACGCGAGGAGGCCGGGCATGCCTATAAGGTGCAACGTCTGGTATACTTCATCAGTGAGGTCCTCAATGAGCCCAAAACTCATTATCCTTAGGTCCAAAAGTTGTTATATGCCATTCTGATTACATTGTGTAAGCTCCAGCATTACTTCGAGTATTACAAGATTGCCATGGTCACCGAGTTCCCTCTGGGGGACATCCTCCGCAACAAAGAGGCCAATGACCATATCATCAAGTGGGTTGTCGAGCTCAGCACTTACTCCATCGAATTTAGAAGCAGGCCTACGATCAAGTCTTAGGCGCTCATCGATTTCGTTGCTGAGTGGACCGAGATCCAAGAGCCCATCACCGCCACTTGCCCTAAGTACTAGGTGATGTACTTCCATGGTGCTCTTAACATCAACAGGTGCTGGCACGGGCATTTTGTTTATCACAGTCGACCAAGGATAAGCTCTGATACATTCTCTGGATACACTTTCTGGCCTCCAACAATGCCGCCAAGTATGAAGCTTGTCTCCATGGACTCCGTATAGCTGTTGAGCTTACGTCAAATGCCTCATGGTATACTGGGGACTCCATGCTGGTCATCAACCAGCTTAACAAAGACTGGTCTTGCTCCAGCGAGAAGATGGATGCATATTGCGCTGAAATCAGGAAGCTTGAAGGAAAATTCTACGGCATCGATTACCACCATGTGGTACGCGACCAAAATTAGCTCGTCGATCATTTATCCAAGTTGGGCTCTTCTTGCGCTGCAATCCTGCCAGGGGTCTTCGTTCAAGATCTCTCAGTGCCATCCATCAAGGAAGATAATGAGGTTCAGGAAGTTCCCCTCGCCGAGCAGCTAGTACTTACAGTACCCTCACCGGCCGTCGATTGGAGGGAGCAATTCATCAAGTACCTCACCTAGTGCCGAGGTACCCACCGGCAAGACTGAAACTAAATGCTTAATTCATCGAAGCAAGCATTACGTGCTGGTGGACTGACAACTTGATGAGGAAAAGTGCCAATGAAGGGATACTATAGAAATGCATCACCCAAGAGGAGGGAGTGAAGCTAGTTCTCGAAATTCACTCTGGTTCCTACGGCAACCCATGCGGCCTTGAGAACTTTGGTCGACAAGGCTTTTCGAGCTGGTTTCTATTGGCCCATAGCCATCTCTGATGCAGAGGACCTCGTTCGATGTTGTGAAGGATGCCAATTTTTTGCCAAGCAAATACACGTGCCGGCACAAGAGCTGCAAACCATCCTAGCTTCCTAGCCCTTCGCATGCTAGGGGACTGGATATGATTGGGCCGTTCAAGCCAGCGCCAGGTGGTTTCCGGTACTGTGTATGTCGCCATTGACAAGTTCTCCAAGTGGATTGAGTATAAACCGCTCGCCTCAACTACTACAAAGAAAGCAGTCGAGCTCTTTGAAGACATCATCCATAGATTCGGTCTCCCAAACAGCATCATCACTCATCTCGGAACTACATTTACTGGGCATCACTTCTAGGACTTTTGCGAAGACCATTGCATCTCCATCAAATATGTCTCCGTTGCCCATCCTAGAGCCAATGGTCAGGTCGAATGGGCGAACGGCATGATCCTTGATGCCCTCAAAAAGTGACTATATCAGAAAGAAGAAAAGCACCCTGGGCAGATGGCTCAAGGAGCTACCAGTTGTAGTCTAGGGACTGCGTACTCAAGCTAATTACAGCACCGGTGTGACTCCATACTTCTTGGTCTACAGCTCAGAAGCCATACTATCAGCAGACATTGCCTTCCAAGCACCTAGGGTGGAAAACTATGATGAAGAGCAGGCCACAACTGTTCAGACAGAGGACGTCTATAGGGCCGAGGAAGAACGCCTAATCACCTATGTCCACACAGTCAAATATCTGGAAGGCTTGCAGGAGGTACTACAATCGAAACAGTCAAAGGTCATTCATTTGCTGTCGGTGATCTCGTTCTCCTGCAAAAAATAAAAAACTAAAGGGATGCACAAGGTCTCCTCCCCTTGGGAAGGGCCTTACGATGTCAAAGAAGTCACCCGACCAGGGTCTTATCGCCTATGTGACTTAGAAGGAATCGATGTTCCCAACTTGTGGCACATCGAGCACCTTATATGTTTCTATCCTTGAAACGCTCCAGATATGTACTCTCCACTTTTATGTTGAATAAAGTTTTGGTCTCCATAACTTGTCTCCATTATGGTTTAACACCCATTTACGGTCACCGAGCACTATGCTGCTTTGTAGTAAACTCCAATATGAAATCGCCATAACCGCGCCGGCCAGTGTTTCTCCAAAACTCCAACGTTGTCGCCGAACCGTTTTCTCCAAAATCGCCGAACTGATTTCTCCAAAACGACAACGCATTATCGCCAAAAATCACCGAACACGTTTTCTCCAAATCACCTGAACATGTTTTCTCTAAATCACCGAACATGTTTTCTCCAAAGCACCGAATACATTTTCTCCAACTCACCAACATATTTTGCCACAAGTTTTCTCCAAAAGCGTCGAAACACTTTACTCCAAATTTACAAAGGGATTTTGCCGACCAGGCGAGCAGCATACTTTCTTTCCTGTTCTCTTCGGAGAAGATGCATTCTTCGATCCTTCCCTACACATGCCATGGGCTCCACGCTCTGCGTTGTGGGTGGTTGGCTATGGTTCCTTGGTCATGCCTATTCATCCTACACGTCTACAGGCTCCTGCGCTCGACATTATGGACTACGGGCCAGCCAAGGCCGAGAGCTCAGCATAGAATTAGCTACTCAGACGCTGCTTATACTGCCTACATCTCCAAGTTATTTCGATAACCGTCGAGCAGAACATGTTCTGCTCTGTCTCTCTTTGGAGAAGACCCAGTCTCTGATCTCTCCCTACACATGCTACGGGCTTCCGTGCTCTATGTTATGGGTGGTCGATTGCGGTTCCTTGGTCATGTCCATTCCTCCAACATGTTCATGAGCTCTGCGCTCGATGTTATGGACTATGGGTTAGCTGAGTCCATAGGGGTTAGTGGCGAACTAACTGCTCGAATTCTACTTATACTCCCTATAAGTATGCCTCAGTCAAAACCCGAAATACAAGCAAACTACATAAACATGCACCTTTGAACGTTTATAATATACATAAGTGTTTTTACGCTTTCACGCGTTTTAACAACACTGTCTAGAAATTATAGAAGATAATCTCCAAGCAGATTACTATGTTCCACCATCACCGTTCGTCTCGCTGAATAGATCTATATCATCGACGAGCTTCTTCGCTATGTCTTCCACCTCATCTTCTAGCTGCTGGGTCTCCGCATTCGCTCAGTCCTTCAGGCGAACCCACCAACTATCGACTAAAGGTCGATGGTTGGGTAATGGGACCAAACCACTATGAGGACATGAGTAGCGACGGACATAATGGTGTCATGGTTGAAGCTCTTGAAGTTCACCCATGCTGCTTTGCACCTCTGGATGATGGTGTCCGAACTGTTGCCACCTACCATCAGGGCTAAATGGCCGTTTCTAGGTGGACGCAGTCAAGCACCGGCTTAATTGCGGCAATTACAGCATTGAAGTTCTCCCTATGGATCTTGGACTCCTGCACCAGCACGTCAAACTACTGCCTTGGCTTTGTGATGGTAGCCTGCAAGCGTTACAATGTTCTATCATACAAGGAAGCTACTTTAACAGTAATTCTGACCAGGAGGAATTCACCTTTCAGCTCTTCGGCCAATTTGTCTGCCCGCTCTGTTTCTTTCGCCTTCTCCTAGCAAAGTTGTTCAATGGCCTAGTGCTGTTGGCCAAGCTCAGCATCTTGCTCTACAAGCACAATAGTTATCACCAAGAATATGGCTGTTTAGCAATGCAAAAGTACATTCACCGATATAATGTACCTACTTTCTGCTCGGATACACTTTTAAGCTTTTCAGATTTCTTTTCCAACTGCTCAAGGCACTCTTCAGTTAGGCCAGAGACAACGGCCAGTTGCTTGGACTGGCTCTACACCTGCTTGGACACAGCCACCAGTTTTTCAGATAGGACCCCCTTCTGGTATTCTAGGTCTCGTGTGTTGGACTCGGCAAGGTCTCATTCACGTCAGGCTCTCTAGATGTTTCTCTCTGAGAGGTTCATCACCACTTTGAGTTTTTTGTTCTCTTCAGCAAGGGGCTCCATTTGGTTTATCAGCTGGCGGCGCTGCTCGACAATCTAGGTTATCTCCTGTGAACACACAATGCCAATGTCGAAATCCAATTCCCAATGTCAAAGAGGAGCACTCTAGATGTAGTACTAACCTTGATCTATTTCATCACCCCAGTGAGGGAGGTCTCCAACCTCCTGAACTCCCTGGTGGTGTCCTCTTCGACAATTACTATATTGTCGCCATGTTTTTGGAGGATCTATACAGATTGGGGTCGAGGTTCATCATGCTCAATCTCCTCCACCTTGTTGTCTTCTGTTGCAGCTGGTGGCACCACCTGGGGGCTCAGTGGCCTGATAGCGGGTCCTACCATGCCCCCTGAAGCATCGGGGAGTGCCAGTCCGCTCCTTCAGCACCGAAAGATTTTCCTGCTCTAGATTCCAGCCATTGCCGAGGGTGTGGCTAGTCGACTCAGTTCACCATCAGTCGACAACCGTTCGTAGCCACCAAGTCTGCCAATGGCAGCGTTTGGCTCCTCCATGTGCTGCCGAGCACCTATGGACTCTACGATGGGGTCCACCGGTATTTTCCCCTACCCGAGGCCTACCTTCGGCTGTTGCTTAGTCTGAACGGGCGGGGCTAGATCCTATCGTTTCGCCTCGCACTGCATCCAATTAGTTGGTCAGTAACCACAGAAGTTAAGAAACTACTAGCAACAAAACTCCAAGATAAGGATACTTATGGTTTGGTCTGATGGTTCAATTTCTTGAACCGATGATGCCTACCTGAGCCCCTAGGTGTAGCAGTGGGTTTGATCCTGTCCTCTATGGGGGAGGTCTTGGCTCCCCCTTGGTTGACCTCTGTTCTGCCTGCCGCTCCACAGCCCTCTCTGCCTGCTGCTCTACGGTTCACCTCTGCCTATTGCTCGGGGACTTCCGTCGCGTGCCCCGTGGGGACTCCTGTTGTCTATTGTGCGGGAACTTCCCCTACCTGCTGCTTGGGGACTTCCCTCATCTAGGGTTCAGGGATTTCTTTGCCTCTCCCTAATTGATCCACTATGCATGTGCTGTATGGAGGCCCCTTCGTGCTCGGTGGTGGAGCCATCAGAACTTCATCGTCATCAGACCAATCGAACACCATGGTCCTTCGCGTTCGAGTGGTCTGATTATCGCCAAGCAAGATCCTACATGGTTTGCGGGGAGCAGGCAGCCCCTGTCTTCGTCTTCTTCTAGGCTGACTCATCTACCTGCTAGTCTCTTCCCCCGGATCTTCTCCGACACCGAGGGAGGAATCTCCATCCGACCAACATCCATATCTCCTGGAATTCGAAGAAATGACAATGGAGCTCTCTTCAGGTTTAGCCAGTGGTCATGCATCCATCGCCGGTGGCCAATCGCCTCTCGGCATGCTCGAGAAGTATACCGCTCTATCCTATGAATGGATCTTCACATGAGTGAATCAGACTACTATTCGGTAATAACAAAAGGGAAAGCTTCTCGGAAACACATAGTTGGGATATTTACCTAAGGCGGCAAATTCTTGTAGTTAAAGGGCTTTGTGTACCCTAACAAGTTGAATGAGGCAAGTAGAGCGAACTAGCTCTATAGTTCGCTCTTCAACAACATTTCCTTGATAGTATCTCTGGCCTCTCCTGGGTACCATTCGGTCTCCCCTTTGAATTTGAAGCCTGGGTGCGCCCTCTCCTTACAGGGCTGAACGTGCCGAACTATGAAACTCGCCGCTACCAATCCACCATTGGTCCTCACACCCTTTATTAAGCCAAGGAGTTCCTTCACTTGCTCCATATCATCGCTGCTCGACATCTCTGACCAACTTCTCTGGCTTTCTGGGATGTGGTCGGCGTCACAGCGGACTGTTGGGTGGCTTTGTTTCATGTAGAACCACCTAGCGTTCCACCCCTTCAGCGACGTGTTCAGCAGCACAGTAAGGTATTCGCTCACCATCCCATCGCATAGCTAAAGGTACACCCCGCCAACCACCTTAGAACCAGCGCCGCCTCTCTTCTTCAGCCAGAATAGGTGACGGAAGATATTGAAGTGGGGTAGGATTATGAGGTATACCTCACAAAAATGGAGGAAGATTGAGATGTGCAAAATGGTATTGGGGTGGAGGTTGCACAAACTAACCACCCAGAGCTCCAACAGATCCCTCAGAAATGGATGAACAGGAAATCCTAACCTGTGCTAGAAATAATCCTCGAATACCACTGCTTCATCAGTATAAGGTGTTGGGAAGGACTCACCAAGGGCCGGCCACCATCTGGCAGTGACATGGTCAGGGAGAACACTGGCTTCCACCAATCTATTCATCTCTGCTTCTCCCATTCGTGCCTGGCACCCACTCCTCATCACGCTGGGCCCTGGGCGCTCGCCTTCTTGGGGCTAGTCTTTTTCGGTTTCGTAGCTCCCATCTTCGGTGCCATCTCCCAGATCTGATTAGGGTTTGGTGGCGGAGGCGAATGTGGGGGCAAATTCAGAGATGCGAGAAGTGAGGAGGAAGATGAAGTGGAAAAGGTGGAAATGGGGTATGCGGCGGCGCAGTGATAAAGCACTTTCCCCACCTTTCTGTGTTCAAGCATTTTTGGTGAACCATTCCTACTGATCTGTGCCACTCCGAATTCTCTAAAGCGGGATATGGGCCATTACCTAGGCTTCTATGCAACTGCAGCCCACATCGCTCATTTATCGCCGCTGCTGGTTGTTATCCACCGAATAATCACCGACTTCTTCCACCATTTATTGAGGCTTAGTAAGCCGTTACTGTACAACCATTACTCTGGTTTTTTCTCCATGATTTGATTTCTTCGATGTCTCTGCTGGTAGCTCGAGGACTGGCTACCTATTCAGCTGGTCTATAACTATTTCTTTGTTTCTAACCCTGGCACCACATGACTTCGTCACCTACTGTCAGGCTCAAGGACTAAGTGGGCACACTTCACCTTGCGGCGAATGTGCTTTTTGGGTCTATGCCCAGGGACTGGCTATCTGCTCAGCTAGTTTTCTATTCTTCTGCTTTAGGACCCTGGCACCACATGACTATGTCATCTACTGTCAGGCTCGAGGACTAAGTGGGCACACTTCACCTCATGGTGAATGTGCTTACTTTTTTCTAGGAAGACTCCGTGCTCCTTGAGTCTGAAGAAGATTGTCTCTTGCTCTCGCGGTCGGAACTCCGAAGTGGGCACACTTGGTCCACTGCGAGGAAATTTTTGATTCTGAACTTGAGCTCCTTACACCCTTATGGCAAGTTGTGTTTGGATCATATTGCTCAGCTGTGGTCCATGCTGCTCGGCAACTGCTCGCAACTTGTCGCAACTGCTCGACAACTCATCATGGTGGTCGGATCATGAGTTTTACTACTCGGCTTTGTTCGCACCTGCTTGGACAAGTGCAAAACAGCATTGCACAATGGGTACAAGGTGCTCAGGGACTAGCTGTGGGGGGTACGACCCCGGATACCCACGACAAACCACATGGGCTGTGTCCCTAGGGGTGGCCCAGCCCACAAGACGACGCCTTGCGGGGCACGACTCTGCTCGGTGGCTCCCGCAAGACATCTGGAAGATATCCTGAAGATACTACGAGATCTATTAGGATATGTATGATCCCAAGATTCCTATAATCAGTTATTACTTTTCGGTTATCTCTTAGATCTAACTGACTTGTAACCCTGCTCCCTGGACTATATAAGGCGGGCAAGGACCCCCTCCAAACTCACATAATATCATACGATAGCTAATACAAACCAACAGACCATAGGAGTAGGGTATTATGTCATACTGACGGCCTAAACTAGTCTAACTCGTGTGTCTCTGTTGCCTTCTTATTCTTGATCTCACGCTCCTCTATCGATCAATCTACCTTCGTGGGATACCCCTTGGAGGACTACCGACGATATTCTGTCGATAGGTGTGGAACACCAGTACCCCATTGAGGCCATGCTGCAATAGCTTCTAGAGCACCACCCTGATGATCTCTAGCTTCTTCTGCCGGCTAGAGGGGCCCCACGACTAGCTCTCCCGCCTCTTTGGCCTCCTACCAGTGAACGATGGGAATGGCGCTTCGATCAGGTTCCTGATGTAGAACCACTCCCCATGCCACCCCCAATTGGAGTCGTAGGGGGTGTACGTGGGGTAGGAGCCCGATGAGCTTAGCTTCTTCTATAGGGCAAAGCCACCAACTGGCACAGTCCTGGCCGGCTTCCCCTCCGACAAAGCTCACCCAGTGAAGATCCACCGGAAGAAGTCCACGTGTGGCTCTATCCTAAGAAAGGCCTCGTAGATGGTGACAAAGGCGGTGACATGCAGTACCCCAGTCGAATTGAGGTGTTGTAGCTCTAGACCCCACTCATTGAGGAGCCCACATAGGAACCAGTGCATGGGGTATCCTAGCCTATGCTTATGGAAGGCAAGGAAGGAGATGACCTCACCGGCCCAAGGTCTTGGGAAAGCCTCCCCTGTAGGATCCCTCAAGTGCGCCACCTCCTTCGATGGAAGCAGCCCCTTCTCAGTGAAGGTGGCCAGCACCATCTCATCCACATTCGATGGCCTCCAACTCGACATCATGCTTCGGATTCATGAAATAGATCTATGAGTTCTCCTCTCCCTCGCTTTACCCTCTCTCACTTCGGAACCACCATGGCATGAACGCTCTTGGCAAGAAGGAAGAAGGAGGAGAGGCGGCAGTTGGGGAAAAGGTAAAGGAACAGAACGAAGAACCTCTCCCTTCTCCTATTTATGGAGGAGACGTAGCAGTTGGAGAAAGGCGAAGGATTGGGGCAAAAAACCCTCTCTCTTCCCCTATTCAATGCAGATGGAGTGTGACGGGATGTGTCCTGACTGATGGGATGCACCCTGCCCGATAAAATGGCACCTAGTTAGACAGTATGTGGCCTAGGCATGGCCCACCACTTCTACATGCCGGGCATAGGAAACAAGGTGCAACTGCACGTAGTCAGCCCTCTGCCTTCCCAGGCAAGACTTGGAAGGGCCCAACGATGAGATCTCCACCCAGGAGAAACCAATGGGCTTCCTGAATCTATCGGATGGCTCAGGTGAACGCTGAGAGATAGGCAAGGAGTAGAGGGATGCCCCATGTGGGCCATGCTGACTCCATCATGAATGACAAGCATAGATCCCATTTAGACATATCTGATAAAAACTCCTCAAGCCTATCACTCGAGTCATCAAGGTAACTCTACCGAATCCCACTTACTTTATTTTTTTGATACATGATCATTCATTCATCCATTCTCATACAAGCATTCACACATTAATTCACACATTCATTCATTCACCTCATACATCCAAAGCATTGCATATGCAGTTAAATGCATCACAACACTCCGTGTTGAGTCATGAAGCGGAAGTTGCCTCATTCGACATGAGCAATGACCGACCGAGGTTCAAAGGCTAGCCCACGAAGGGCTTGAGGCCACCTCACGTCAAACAGAGCTTGGGGAGAAAACATAGATGAGCCCCAGTAGCCCTCACTCAATCTGCCTAGAAGTAGATAGAGTCATCTCAACCTTCTTGTTCGATCCTAACCTCGAGCCATACCCATAGAATCTCCATTGAGGGGAGGCCAGCAGGCCACCTGAGTCAGTCTCTAGAATGACCTAGGCACTAGTGGGACATGGGTTAAGTAGCAGTGGAATGCCACATGAGGGCTATGCTGACCCCATCACAAACAACAGACCTGAATTCCACTCAAACGTCCCATTAGTGAGCTCACCGAGCATGTTGCTCGAGCTATCGAGGCAAGCAATGTTAGCTTAGCCCCTCTAGTTGTAGAAACTATGGACGGGGTAATGCACGGAACTAGACCATCCCCTACCAAGCCTAACGGGGCTTAGGGGCTCAGGTCGCCTGACACTGATTTAGGAAATCAACCGACCGCATAGGTCACAGGCAGGACAAACACGGGCGAACACCCCAAATGACAACCTGTGGCCCTAGGAAAAGAGTACCAAGATGCTCAACCTCCAACTGACTTGCTAGTCAGATAGGGGCTCGGGGGCTACACCTGTGGGTGCGCTCACGTGCACCCGTTGTCAAGACAAAAAAAATCCCCCAAGACCTACTTCCTAGCAAAAGCTTGGCCTGATAGATGACATTGTGAATGAGGCGCAACTCCTAGGCTGGCCCAAAAACCTAATGACAGGCTAGAAGGGTGATCCAATCTCCGACCGGAAGGCCTAGCCAAAGAGGAATGATGCTCACTTCCGACTCCGGTCTACCTCTCTGACCAAAAGGCCCGGCTAAGGAGGAACGGCGCTCGCTTCGAACTCTGGCCTACCTCTCTGACCGAAAGGCCTGGCCAAGGATAGGACAATGCTCGCTTCTGACTCTGGTCCGCCTCTTCGACTAGAAGGCCTGGCCAAGGAGGAATGGTGCTCACTTCCGACTCCAGCCCACCTCTCTGACCGGAAGGCCTAGCCAAGGAGAGGGCAATGCTTGCTTTCTAACTCTAGTCTGCTTCTCTGATTGAGAGAACACCGAGCCTCTACTTATAGCTCTTCTCTGACCGAGAGGCCAGAGCCAACTAGGGAGCAAATGACCGCGGATGCCCGCTCAGTGAAGAATCAGGAAATGGATGGAGCAAGTAAGGTAGGGCACTCCAGTCAACCGCAATACCAAGGACCATACCCTGCAAACCTACAGTACTGTTAAGGCATGTTAGAAGGGTACTTTATAACCTTCTAGACATGTCAAAACACCAACAGTGTTGTGGGCGCCGACATTTATCCTATAGTATGGTAGGCGCCGACATTTGCCATACTGGAAGAAGATGATGGAGCCTACCACATGCATCTGAGCATCAACAGTGTTGTGGGCGCCAACAAACCGCCTTGTACCAAATGGTGTGGGCAACAAAACTAGGTAGCACACACACTCTCTTTCTCTCATACTCTCTCTTGTAAAGTTGTTCCCTTCATCTATAAAAGGGGATGTGCTCCCTCCAAAAGAGGGGGGATTCCAACAAACAACAGACAACCAACGTCCGATTCTCTCTGCTTGGCTCTAGAACTCTAAAGCTAGACAAAGCATATGTTTGAATACTTAGCGCATATCGGAGCTCCCATCACTCTTGGCCCTTTGGTCTGGAGTCCGACCAAACCTCTGATAGCCCCAATCTTATTCCCTCTAGTTTGTAACCCCATAGCAAACTTTGAGCACCTAGGCTTAGGAATAAAGTCTCCAACTAACTCAGACTGGACGTAGGGCACGTTGCCTAAACTAGTATAAATCCTATGTCATTGAGTGCTAGGCCACATCTGATCATAACGTACGACAAAACTACAAATATTTACGTGTTGGTCACTTTTCGCACCGACATGTCATATGACACAAACAACAATTCCTCACCATCTTGTTAATGCGGCGCTAACAAAGTGTAGGCTCAAACGCAAAATTGAAACACATCCAATACCTCTGCCTATACGTGTCCTCATCATCAGACTTGGCTACCTTGCAAGGATCATTGTAAAAGCACATGGGCACTAGAACACCACTAGGCAGAGGCAATGGGTCGAAGGCATTTCCAGTCATCCAACTGTGGGGGTATTAACCCCTATACCCTTATGGCTAGGCTTAGGCCAGCCCAGACTAGGGGGTCTAGCCCACTAGAAGATAATGTGTGGCCCAGCCAATCTGCTCGAAGTCCCGTGTAAGGAATCAAGGCAGATTTGGAGATCAAGCAAGATCCTGGTCAGTTAGAATAGGGATCCTTATCCGGCCACCTATGGCAATTGTAACTGGTTAGGATTAGTTTCCAGATCTGTAACCCTGCCCTCAGACTATATAAGGCGGGTAGGGGACCCCTCTCAAAAACATCTCTCATTGACATACAACAATACAATCAGACGCAGGACGTGGGTATTACGCCTTCACGGTGGCTGAACCTGGATAAAACCTCGTGTCTGTCTTGTGTCACCATCTTGTTTGTAGCTTGCGCATCTATCTGCCGATAATCTACTACCTTGAGCATACCCCTAGGTAGACTATCGACCATATTTCATCGACAGTGGTGCGCCAGGTAGGGGGTGTGCATACTGCTCCCTAGAAGAACAAGATGGTCATCATCCCTAGTTCCATGGCTACACTGAACGGCCTCACGTTCACCATCGGCCAGATCACCTAGACCACTGGCTCTGACAACTTGATCGCCATGACCACGGAGGAGGCGCAGATCTAATCTGCATCAACCACTGCTTCACCGGCATTGGCTACAGCTCTGACCATGTTGGATCTGGCTCTGGCTACACCAACATCATCTTCAGCCATGCCAACAACCCATCATTCGCTTCCTCGCTACAAAGGGAGGTAGATCGACAACACCGACCTGATCAACTCCATCGATTAGGTCGGCACCAAGCTCGCTGAAACCCTAGCTCTGGTAGATTCAATTCAAAATCAACCTACCGAGTAGGTAACCACTACCCACAATAGATCTACCCAACTAGCTTGGGCCAGTCAGTCTTCGACTGACTCGGTATGGATCTTGTGGTCACATCTACTCCTGAAGGGCACTCCATTCAGTCGCCGATCAGCCCCCACAACGGGTCTCCGGCTCTCCGAGTGTGAAGCCTTGATGGAGAATTACCAGGCTTAGCCCTACAGCCTACGCAACTTCGTCAACATGGTTCGGATTGAGGAGTATCAAGAAGGATCGGTCCACATAGTTCAAGAGGGCAGCTCAAGCTCCCCATCCGGCATCGCATCTAATGGCTCCGTCCACACTGAGATCCAGCATCGTGACAATGAAGAAGTTGAATATGATTTGGATATCCTAGACCACTCCCCGGGGTTCCCACAATTCCCATCCTTCCCACCAAGGTGAGGAGGCTTGATCAATGTCATCAATAATGACGAACCACCGACAGTTGGTGAAACAGAACAAGAAAGGCTAGCACGCGAAGCACACAATATTGACCGATTTAATCGCAGACAAGCCGAAGGCAAGGCAGAAGAGGAGGCATGACGCATAAGGTTCTAGCCACGTGACCTCAACAATGCCTTTGATAGGGTAGGGGAAAAGCAGGTCTTCAAGACTCTAAGCGCCAACGTAGCTGTTGGTATGGTAACAATGCAATGACTACCCAATACCCCGAAAAACCTAGGCAATTCATGATGAAGTACAAGCCTATCTGATGGCTGCTATAGCCCAGACCATAGAGGATTGCAAACCAAGCCTGAGCTTTGTCCGCCTCAATCGAATCAAGCCGTAGTTGCCAGTACTCAAGTCCCCCACAGTCACCCAACCAATGTGGCTCGCGCAACAACGACCCATCAGACAACCACCAAGGCAAAAATGGTGGTCATGATGGTGGTCGGGATGACAACCACCACAACAATCGGGACAATAATCGATGAGACAACCACAATAATCGCCGTGGTAACCATGGTCGCAGGGTCAACAAGGATGGCAATTGGGATCGTCGTGATGGCAATAACGATCTCCGCCATTCCCTCAGAGAACACGATCTACACGATCGCATTAACCAAAGAGCCAACGATCGTGCATCCCATGAAAGCTATCGCCGTATGTAATATGATACTACCCACGGCCCTCCAGGTTTGAAGCAGTTTACTCCTCACCTTCACCAAGTCATATGGCCCAAGAACTTCAAGCTCGAAAAACTCCAGAAGTACGACGGCAAGGAGAACCCCAAGTTATGGGTCATGCTCTACTGAAACCGCATGCAGATCAGCCATGGCTGACGAGCACATCATGTCTAATTACTTCCCTAGTCGCCGTCGGCCATGCGGGCCACCAATGGCTAGTCAGCTTGCTAGGCGAACTACTTTGATTCTGGGTAAGAGCTCAAGCAAGCATTCATCGACAACTTCATGGCTACTTGCGAACAACCCTGACAACAAATATGATCTGCAGTGGATTCGAGATCACAAAGATGAGCCACTGCACGAGTACAGTCCGACGCTTCTCGGAGATACGCATCAAGGTCCCGTCAATCTCCAACAATGAGGCAATCGAAGCTTTCAGCACTAGTCTCCGCTTCCATGATGCCCTAAGAGACAAGCTCCTCCACAAAAGACCTGAAATCGGTCACAGTGCTCCTAGCCACTGCTAAAAAATATGCGGATGCCTGATGATGCTAAAAAGATAATCATCGAAGAAGCTAGCAAGGGTTCCATGCTCTGACCACCCCCACACCATGATGACTACCGTGACAATTCGTGGTCAGGAATGACAATTTTGATCGCCGCAACCAGCGCAACGATTCCTGCGACCACCACGACCAGCACAATCAGTGGCGTAATCGCCATGATGATTACAGGGGCAAGCATGCTCGGGAAGATGACAGGCAAAGTCAACACCGTTAAAAAAGGTGGCGAACATCGCAACTACTGAAGAAGACTACTGCCAAAGCATTGAAAGGACCCTAGCCAGCTCCATCCCAAGTCAAACCATACCATGGAGAATTGCCGTGTTCTCAAATCTATCTACACACGCCAACAGGCTCTGGATACATCCGAATAAGCCTAACAACGTAGAGGAGCAATGTAACTAGGACAACGATGATGAAGACGTAGATCCCCGTCACAAGTACATCAAGCCAACTGACCACATCCACACCATCATTGGGGGCAGAGTGTCCATCGAGACCAAATGAGAATGCAAGCTGCTCGCCCACGCTTGCTTGAACATGGCCAATGCCGACAACCTCATCGCTAATCCGCGCCTCCCTCCTTGGTCCCACCGCTAGATCTCCTTCAGCAGAAATGACCAATGGGCTGCCATACCTGAGCTAGGGCAGTTTTCCTCTGGTCCTCGATCCTTGTATCAACAAGGTTTAGTTCAATAGAGTGCTGATTGCCGGATGACAGTTCCATCGATATACTATTCAAGAATAGTTTGCCAGCCCTGAAGATAACCCAAGCTGAATCTCAAGCCATACGAGGCACAGTTCTAGGGTGTTCTCCCTAGACAGAGCTCTACACCTCTCGGGTAGATCATGCTACCTATACAATTTGGTACCCCTAGACCACTTCCGCACCGACTATGTCAACTTCGTGGTCACCTGACTTCGAAGGCACCCACCATGTTATCCTTGGTCGACCAGCGCTCACCAAGTTCATGGCCATACCTCACTACAGGTATTTGGTGCTCAAGATGCCTACTAAGAAGGGGGTTCTAACTCTCAGGGGCAACGTATACGCAGCTTACACCTACGAGGATGACTAGCTTCAAAATAGCAGAGGCTCACGACCTCTCTATTCACATGGCCGAGACCACACTCGACGCCAAGAAGACCCTAGCCGATCACCTAGTAGATCCCAGAGCTCGAGGCTCCATGCAAGAACATCAAGTCCAAAGAGCACAAATATATCTAGCTAGTCGATGGTGATCCCAGCAAAACAGCCCTTATCGGGGCCAACCTGGATCCTAAATAGGAAGACTGCGCTCGTCAGATTCTTGAGAAGCAACGTGAGTGTGGTCTCATGAAAACCCACTGACATGCCCGGTGTACCTCGGAACTTGATCGAGCACTCCTTAAATGTCGATGGCAAGGCCAAACCCATCAAGTAGAAGCTACGATGGTTTGCTCGCAACAAAAAAGAGGCTATTAGGGTAGAAGTTACACTGGCTTTTAGCAGCCAGATTTATCAAAGTGTATCATCCGGAGTGGTTAGCCAACTCGGTTCTTGTATATAAAAAGAATAAGGATTGGAGAATGTGCATTGATTACACTGATCTTAACAAACACTGCCCTAAAGACCCCTTTGGCTTACCTCGCATAGATGAGGTCATAGATTCAACTGCCGGTTGCGAGCTGCTTTCCTTTCTCGATTGCTACTCTGGTTATCACCAGATCGCTCTCAAAAAGGACAACCTAGATCAAGACATCCTTCATCATGCCTTTTGGCACCTACTGCTACACAACCATGTCGTTCGGGCTCAAGAACGCCGGGGCTACCTACCAACGTGCCATACAGGCCTGCCTCAAAGACTGAAATAAAAGACGACCTCATCGAGGCTTATGTTGACAATGTAGTCGTTAAAACCAAGGAAGCGTCCACCCTTGTTGACAACCTAGAGTGTACCTTTGTCAGCCCTTAACACATTCCAATGGAAATTAAACCCAAAGAAGTGCATCTTTGGTGTTCCATCTAGGTATACTGCTCAGCAATGTCGTCAGTCATGATGGCATACGCCCTAACCTAGAGAAGGTAAAAGCTATCTTGGACATGAAGCCGCCCAAAAAGGTGAAGGATGTTCAGAAGCTTACCGGATGCATGGCTGCCCTCATTCGTTTCATATCAAAATTAGGCGAAAAAGGACTACCTTTTTTAGCTGCTCAAAGCATCTAAGAAGTTTGAGTGGTCGGAGGAAGCAGACGCTACCTTTACATAGCTGAAACAATTCCTTACATCACCTCCGATCCTCACTGCTCCCAAGGAAGACGAAACCCTCCTGCTTTACATTGCGGCAACTAATCGCGTGGTCTCCACTACTATGGTGGTCGAGCGTGATGAGCCCGGCCATGTCTACAAGGTACAGTGACCAATTTATTTCATCAGTGAGGTGCTCAATGAATCCAAGACTAGGTACCCGCAGATTCAGAAACTAATCTATGCCATACTAATTACATCCTGAAAGTTGAAACACTACTTCAACGGATATCATGTGGTGGTCATGACCAAGTACCCTCTAGGGAGACATCATTCGCAACAAGGATGCGAATAGGCGCATCAGTCAAATGGGCAATGGAGCTACGCCCTTTCTCCTTGGAATTTGCAAGCCATACTACAATCAAGTCTCAGGCACTTGTCGATTTCATCGTCAAGTGGATAGACTTAAGCACACCTACCTCTAGGGGCCCACCAAGTATTGGAAGATGTACTTCGATGGCTCTCTCAACATCGACGGTGTAGGGGTAGGAGTCCTTTTCATATCACTATCCAAGGAGCAGCTCCGATATGTCCTCAAGATTCATTTCCCAGCATCTAATAACGCCGCCAAGTACGAAGCATGCCTACACGGTCTAGCGCATCACGGTCGAACTTGGTGTCAAGCGTCTCTATGTTCTATGAAGACTTGGCTCTAGGTCATCAACCAACTCAACAAGGACTGGGATACGACCAGCAAAAAGATGGACGCATACTTGCAAATCGATCAGAAGCTTGGAAGGCAAGTTCTATGGCATCGAGTACACACATGTGGTTCGGGACAAAAATCAAGTCAGCAGATGCGCTGTCAAAGTTAGGATCATCCCGAGCCAAAGTCCCACATGGCATATTTGTTCAAGACCTGCTCATGCTCTCCATCAAAGAAGAAGATCCTGCGGTCGACAAGCCTCCATACCAGCTATTGGTGGCTACGGTTTCGGCGTTAAACACCACCGAACCACCTCTGACCACTAAGGAGCCTGACTGGAGAGTACCTTTCATCAAGTACCTAATAGATGGTAGCGGTTACACCGATCGGACAGAAAATGAACGCCTGATGCATCGTCAATAAGCAGTATCTGCTCATCGATGGCAAATTGTGGTGCAAGAATGCGAAGGAGGAAATCTTGATGAAGTGTATAACCCAGGAGGATGGTGAACATCTCCTAGACAAAATCCACTCTGGCTCCTGCAGCAACCACGTGGCCTCAAGAACGCTGGTTGGCAAGGCTTTCCAAGCAGGGTTCTATTGGCCGTCAGCCGTAGCCGATGCAGAGAAGCTAGTCTACCATTGTGAAGGTTGTCAGTTCTTCACCAAGAGAATCCACATACCAGCACACAAGATTTAGACTATACCAGCCTCTTGGCCCTTCGCATGCTAGGGACTGGATATGATTCGGGCCTTTCAAACCAGGCCCCTAGGAAATTTACATGCGTCTTTAGTGCTGATCGACAAATTCTCCAAGTGGATAGAGTACATGCCCCTGGTCAAGGCATCTTTAGAAAAGGCTGTCGCATTCATGGACCAGGTCATCCATCGCTTTGGCATACCCAATAGCATCATTACTGATCTGGGTACTCAGTTCACTAGGAATGCTTTTTGGGACTTTTGCGATGAAAGGAGCATAGTAGTAAAATACGTCTCGGTGGCGCACCCTAGAGCTAATGGACAGGTCGAACAGGCAAATGGTATGATCCTAGATGCACTCAAGAAGAGGATGTACAGAGAGAATGACAAAGCTCCTGGAAGATGGCTCAAAGAGTTACCAGCCATGGTCTGGGGTCTCAGAACCTAGCCCCAGTCGCAATACCGACGTATCACCATACTTTATGGTTTATGGCACTGAGGCAGTGCTCCTAGCAGATATAGCCTTCAGATCAGCACGGGTAGAGAACTTCGACGAAGACAAGGCCAATGAAGTATGGGAGCTAGAAGTGAATAGTGCAGAAAGAGAAGCGGCTCGATTCTTGCGTATGTATAGCCAAATACCTTGCTTGTTTTGCGCAGGTACTACAACAAGAACGTCAAGGAGCGGTTCTTAGTGGTCGGGGACCTGGTCCTGAAGTGGAAGACAAATCAAGCTGGTGTCCACAAACTTGCAACCCCATGGGAAGGACCCTTCATGATCAAGGAGGTTACACGCCCTACATCTTATAGGTTAGCTCGCCTAGACAGGCACAGACGTACCCAATTCCTGGCACATCGACAAGCTTAGGCAGTTTCTATGCTTAGCTACTAAGATATGTACCCCTCTTGTACTATTGATTTATTCAATAAAGCTATTATGATTTCTCCGACCACTCTAATGTGTCATTTCGAAGTCTATTGTTATTCTAACTCTACCAGTTAAAACCGACCACCATTCCTTCTCAGGTTTTTGGAGCAGGCCCTGTCTCCGGTTCCTCCCAATGCATGCATGGGATCCTGCTCTCTACGCTATAGGTGATCGGCAGGTGCTCTCTGATTTGACTTGTGTGTTTCTATGTGTGCACAAGCTACGCACCTCACACTCTGACTGCAAGACAAACTAGGGCCATACAAACCTTTTAGGATGATATATTGACTAAATTGGTACAACTAAACTAGAACGCCAACACGTTCTAACTTAGTTACATCAGCATGATATCTGAGCTTAAACACGTTTTCTACAAAACAAACAAGCTCATTGTTGATATACAGTTACGTTATTACAAGCTTGCCTGAAAAGGTCCAAGTTTACAATAACACAACCACATCTTCTTCTATAGCTGTAGCCTACACTAATGGCTAGTCGGGGCACGTGACACCTGCTGCTCGCTAGGCCTGACATCGTGCTCGGGTCTCGGGGACTCTGGCATTATCGAGCTGAAGCAGATGGCCCCTGCTGACACCTAGCTGGTCGAGACCGTAGGCTTCGCCGGTTGGCTTGAAAATCAAGGCGCTCCTAGCTGACTTGTTGACAGCGTTCCTTGTACGGGTGGTGTCGCACCTCCACAAAGGTTAATGTCGCTAATTATTTTCGCCGACAAGTCTAGCTAGGTCATCCGTAGCTCCTCAGCCTTGTCTGGATCTACCTCCTTCGGGTAACCAGCCTCCAGGTGCTTGAGATCGATCAGGGGGTAGTGAGCATGTACCATGCTCAGCACATGTGCGCCTGCATACTCTCCTGCCTCTTTCACGAACTCCTGGAACCATCCCCATGCCTTTTAGCATCTCTCAATCAATCCTAGCTGTGGCGTCCTTGGCACATCT
The DNA here is from genome assembly GCF_019320115.1 of Miscanthus floridulus. Taxonomy (NCBI): domain Eukaryota; kingdom Viridiplantae; phylum Streptophyta; class Magnoliopsida; order Poales; family Poaceae; genus Miscanthus; species Miscanthus floridulus. The sequence goes on along the minus strand of NC_089580.1, from coordinate 121,223,713 downwards.
TCTACTAGCGCCGGATTGATGAGGTTAAAGACCGACAAAAATGCCCTTTGCCACCTCCTAGCACCGGCTTTTCCAGGTGTCATGGTCCTTGGTGATCTCTTGGCATTGCACCTTCTAGCCATCATGGTCTTTTATCATGGCCTCCATATGCTTCTTTGCATTGACTTTTATAACTGCAAACCGCACACGCTATTAAAACGTCAAACCACACCAAACTACGGTCAGGCAACAAAAATGAGCAAAGGGGTTTGGACAACTTACCTTTTAGCTCCTCTGTCATCTTGGTCATGTGGTCCCGGAGCTGCGACTGGTCTTGCGCCTAGTTTTCTATTGTTCTCATTCAGGCGATCACACTCCACGACCGCACGACTATTCTCCTCTCAAAGACGGACCACTTCAGCTTCTAAGCCTGCACTACAGCTGTTACTACCAACAATGCAACAACACTTGTCAGTAGTCGATATGATAAAATGGCTACTTACTTGTTCTTTCCCGCTCTTTATTACTGAGCTGGATGACCAGGTTCTGGTTCTGGGACTCTTGCACCGTTTTTTCATGATTGGCGACTTCAAGTCGTTGGCACAAGCGTTCCACCTCCGCTGTTAGCTCCTTGTTGCTTGCAGCGACCCCCTCGATCTGGTCGAAGCATTTCTTGCGGTACCTTGCGGTCTTCATTAAGTCCTATGTGCAGATAGCTAAGTAAGACAACTATGACTAGACAACAAGACCAGGGGGTGAAGCAAAGCTTACCTACACCTCCATCACAAGCCGTTTCACCACCCGTTCAACTTTCTTGGTTTCTTCGACCTTCGGGATTTCCTCTTGGACAACCCATTGGTCAATCTGCCAATGCAACACATACACATGTTGTCGCTTGTCTTGTGGATGGCCTAGGACCTCCTCCACCTCGTCCTCTTTGGGCTCTTCTTTGGGTCCTGGTGCTGGCCCAGTGTCGATAGCATCTGTGATCACCATAACCTTCCCACGAGCTATAGCGTCGGTAAATGTGGGCTGTGCTCTCATCTTCGGCTGCTTCTCCTTGGTCTGCTCCATCACCCTGGATGCTGAGGTGTTGCCCTCAGTAGGTTTAGCGCTTGGAGCACTCATGCCTGGCTCAGTTGTTCCCTTGACCACCTGCTTGGGGACTGTTGTCTAACTATTTGCTTGCTGAGGCCCCGATGGATCTTCTACTATGGGTTCCTCGGTGGTCGGTTGCTGGATAGTTTGCTCTACACTTATTGGTAGCGCCACGCCACTTTCGACTAGCTGGTCTAGACTTTCGGTGGATGCCGAGCTAGTACATCCGAGATAAGTTTAGAAAGCAATCATATTAATGCAAATTGCTAACTTATAATAAGGTTACAAATACTTACATGTTGGAAGTGCGGAATGATGTGGAGAAGGCGCGTCTCTTCGACCGTACTTGCTCCATGTGCTATGCGGGTGACTCCTGGTCTCCCTCTACATCTAGCACTGTCGCTGGGCCTTGGTGCTCGACCCCTCCACCACTTGTCCTTCACACTACAATGGTCGGTGGTGTGCTCGGCCAAGTTGTCGCTCCCATCGCCGATCGTGTTCCTTGCCCAGGTACTCCCGAGGGTGACCCGGCTGCATCCTTCACCGTCGTCGGTGTTGTGGGTCCCATAGGCACAGAGGAGACACCTTGCTCCATCAACTCCAGTTGTTTCCTCCTTTTTCGAGGGACAAGTCAAAAGGTGTCTGCATCCTCTCCCTCCTCTACGTCATTGTCCGACCAAGCAAAAATCACCTGCCGACGCTTGCTGGCCGGGTTCTCCTCCAGGCCCCCCTCAGGCTCATTGATATTTAGCGCACCCCTGGTGAGCAGGGTGGTTACTGATCTCTTCTTTGACTATTTAGGGGCAGTCGGCTGCTTACCAGCGGCTTTGGCCACTGCCTCCTCTCCAGCTCCGAGCACCGCCCAGTCAATGTCCTTGTCTTCGATCACGACACTGGTCTGGGTGGTGGGATTAGCTCCTTGTGGCCACTCTACTCTAGGGGGTGGTGACACAAACACTGCCGCTCTATCTTGACCATTAACCTGGGTAACAAAAGGGAGTGAACACAGTAAGTTTCCACTTATCCTACCACAATATAAGACTATGGGTACAAGGCAAGACGAGTTACCTTTGGGGGAGGTCGAGCAAGCTTGAAAGCATGCTCGATGTTGCTCAATCTAGCATAATTTGGATCGGCTAAGTTAAATAGCTCGCCCATTCTGGCTTTGACTTTGATCTTGTCAAGCGCCTCCTGCCTCATCCTTGTTGGGTCCATGCTCCCTTAATACTCATAGCCAGGATGTACCCTCCTCTGGCAGGGCTGGATCCGTCAGCTGATGAAGCTCCCAACCACGCTCGGACCATATAGTTTTTTCCATGGGATCACTCCAAATATTTCTAGAATCTGTTCCAGGTGCTCGGGCTTCTCCGACCAGCTTGTCTTCTTCTCTGGAATGTAGCCCATGTCGCATAGCGTGATCATGTTTGGCTCTTCGTAGATGTAGAACCATTTCTTGTACCAGTCGTCGAGCGACGTGTTCCATGTGTAGTGTAGGTACTAGGCTTTCATGCCGTCACAGAGGTTGAGGTACACACCACCGGCTATCTTCGAACCACCACTTCCTTTCTTCCGCAGATAGAAAAGATGGCAGAAAAAATCGAAGTGGGGCTGGAAGCCACCATATGCTTCGTAGAGATGTATAAAAGTGGCGACAAGGAGGATCGAGTTGGGATGCAGATTGCAAATCCCAATCTCATAGTAAAGACAAAGCCCATGAAGAAACAGATGTACTGGAATCCCAAATCCCCGTTTAAACAAATCCTCGAACACCATGATCTCACCTGGTTGTGGATCGGGGTACCCCTCGCCCTCCGGTGCATGCCATCCTGCGAGCTCCTTGTTGTGGAGTACCCCCATGGTGATGAGGTCTTCAATGGTTTGCTCGTTGCTTTTTGATTTCCACCATTCCTTCGCCATGACCCCTGCTTTCTTCTGCAGATCACTTTTTGCCATGACTCTAGCCTTGCTGGTGAACAGGGAAATGGCGACGGATTGATTGGTGGTGATTTCGGATGTATTAGGGTTGGCGAGAGGAAGAAGAAAACTACGGTTGTGAATGGTAATGGGGTTTAGTAAATAGTAACTTACCTATCCTATACTGTATTTAACCCAAGAGTTATGCTGTTTCGTCTGCCCGGGATTCTTGGGCGATGTGCGCACGCGCCGTAGATGGTTGTTTTCACAGCCTCAAGATCTACGCCAATATATGCGCCTCTTCGTTGCCAGTGTGGGAGGGCCCATGCTGACGCACCTACTAACAGGTGCCACACAACTGTTTGCTTAAAAAGACAAAAAGGCAGTATGACGTGCTATACCCATCTACTTTTTTTACCAGACGTGTCAGACCGGACTTGTCAGAGCAAATAAATAAATAAATACATGAAATAATAGTACAAGTGGCATATGGTTTTTTGCCACACTTTTTGTGCTTGGGGATTATCCCGATCACCATTGTGCTCGGGGACTGTCTAGACAACCACTGTGCTCGGGGACTGTTCAGACCACCATTGTGCTCGGGGACTGTCTAGACCACCATCGTGCTCGGGACTGTCCAAACCACCATCGTGCTCGAGGACTGTTCAGACCACTCTTGTGCTTGGGACTGTCTCGATCACCCTCATGCACGGGGACTAAACTGACTACAGTTATTCTCGGGGATTCGTCGTTTACCCATGCTTCGCTCGGTGATTGCACCTAATGGAGACGGGATCCCGATCTTCTGTCAGGTGATGGTAACTATCGTTGTGGCGGAGAATGACACACCGATCCGGCTTCAGATCAAAAGATCGAACCCTGCAATCTTAGCACCACAGCTCCTCTGGTTATCAACCGAGTCACAGACCAGATTGACCACGCCAAGAAGGCTAATCCCTGCCTGCGCAACGAAGAACACAAGCAAGAACAAGAAAGATCGCAACCAAATTGCAGATGTATGATTAATCTCACGAGTTGGGGTCTCACAAACCGAAGAACGGCGAAACTGTTTCTTGACAGAATAATCTAAGCAAAACCCCAAACCCTAAAGTAGGTGGTGGCTACTGATTATATAGCCTAAGGGACGTCCAATGATCCCTCTTCATGTCCTAAAGGTGTCCCAACACGTTACAAGGCCCAACGGCCCAAAAGAAGGTGTCGCAGCACCCTGATAGATTCTGGATGCTGACTTGTCTCGACGATTCCCGTTGATTCCGAAGAGCTTTTGATGTGAAACCACTTGGATTGGCTTCCTTATCAAATTATCTTTCCATCCATATGTGGATCATCGAAAACGGAGTTCGTATGCGTCCTGGGCGTCCGTTTTATTGCAGACTGGTCCTGATGGCCAAGGCAGACTCGAACTCGGATTGGACTGGGCCTCTGGCTTGGCTTGGACGTCATTGCTGGCCTCCTAAGGTGGTGGCCAAGGAGGAGGACGTCTAAGGCCATCTCTTAGGTGTTCTCCATCTTCTTGGGGCGTGCTCTAACTTGGGCCTGGGTCCCAAGGATGTCTAAATAGTGACATGTACATGTGGAACCAAGTGAATTATAACCAAAGCCACTATGCAAATGTAGGAACGAGCATACCTTATAATCATTGTTCATATCCGAAGGTGCCATGTCCTCATCATCCTCCCCTTCTTGACAACAAACCGTCCTCGGTTTGAGCTTAGCTGGTGGACAAGTTGTTGATAGTAGCCAACATTGCTCCCCTTCTTGAAATTTAACATGTTTCTTTATAACAAAACTAGGGGAACCTGACATGACAAGATTATAGCAATTGCAATCCTTTGGTTGATCATACTTTTGCACAATATAAGGAGATTTCAGATTTGAACAAATATAGACACGATGCACCATATACTCTCCTTTACAATTATATTTTCCAATAAAATGATATGTATCTCTAGAGAACCATGGTAAATCAGCATATGCATAAAGTTTCTCCTCTAAAGAACTAAGATTACATGGAACATCAAATTCAATGTAACCCAAAGTATTTAAAGAAGACAACAATTTTAGCTCATCAACTTCACTAGCATTATGAATAACAAGTCTATTTTCAGCACAAGTACTCATTTTCAGCACACATATAGCGTGATCATTCTTCAATGATTGCATGGGTATAACATAAATATCATCATGCAAGTCATCTTCGTCATAAGAAACATCACGCAAATCATCTTGTGACAAAGATAAATCAAGCGAAGGCTCCACTAAAATTTGCTCTATCATAGCATGATTGGTGGAAAAATTCAGCACATCAAGAGAACTCTCACCTTTCGTGAGTTTAGCATCGTGGGCTTTACCTTTGCTCTCATGATCAGTAGGAGTATTAGTTGATTGTTCTGAATTGTCATATGAGACTGTGAGCATCTTATTTTCTATCACGTCATCCTCGCTCTTTTGTATATTGTCCTGCAAAAGGTTAGGCATAGCAGGAGGAATAACAAGAGATTGATCTAGTTGATGCACCTCATCATTTGAATTAATTACAAGAGATGGGTTAACAAAGGTTTCTCGCATAAGATCTTTCATATCATTCCAAGTTTGAGGTTTATTAGAAGGATCTAAAGACTCCCACCAAGATAAAGCAAAATATCGTAAAACACTAGCTGCATTTTTTACCTTCCTCCTTGGACACATAAAGCGAGTAGCAAATATGTTATCGATGGCAATTTCCCACTCCATGTACTCATCAGCACCTATACCATCATAAGTCGGTGGATACGAACAACCTGTCATTGTAAACACAAAAACAAGGAACAAACGGTGAACATTATCCCTACCAAATAACTATGTGGTTGCAATGGTGTCACTTTTCACAGCAAGTGGAAACGTCTTACCAAGCTCTTACAAAGTTCTTACCAACGCAAGCAGTGGTGGTACAACTGGCGACTGGTTCATGATACCTATGAGGCAGTGGTACCGAGATTGCAAAGCCCTTTTTCTATACTGATCTGAAGAATTTGTGGAGCTTGGAAGGTAAACAAAGAGTAATATGTATATCTGGCACATAAATCAGTAACAGACAGCAATATTGAATAAATGTCCAGAGCACTTGTCCTAGTTGCTGGCCTATACGTGTTCCTATCACCAGTTGTGATAAACAAGAGAGAAAACAAGGATGAAAGGAAACAAGTATTAAAGGTAGCAACGGATATGAACAAGGCAAAAGGTACCACAAACAATAGAGCTATTGAGTGTTCCTTATGTGCTCCTTTTTGATATCTTCTATTCTCTTTTACTATTTTTTCTTTTATTTTTTTGTCCAATCTTTTTTTTCTTGCTTTTACTCTTTTGATATTTTTTTCTCAGCAAGGAGCACACAAGAATAAACCATAAAAAATTTGAGCTCAATTGAATAAAAGATGTGGCCTATAGAAAATTAGGACTGTGCTCTAAAAAGCATACCAAAACTTGTGGGTCCAGAAACTCAATTTTCCTAATCGAATTTCGCAAATCTAATTTTTGCGAACCCAGCAACGCTGGGATGAAATAGATCTAAAATTTTCTGGCGTTCTCCGTAGATATAAAATTTTTCCCGTTTCGAGTTCGGATGTAAAAGTTATGACTGTTTTAAGGAAGCTGCTCGAATCAGGGATTTAGTGGACACAAGATACAAACTGATGGTGATACGAAATAGCGGCGGGTGGAGGGATCAACACAAACTAGAAAAGAACACAATCTAAACCAGCAACAAGACTTTGACCTAGGACACAAACTCAACAATGGAATCTGAAACTGAAATATGCAAAGGCTATGGCGCGGAAGGTTCTAGGATAGGAAAAACGAGTATGGCACTGGACTATGGGACGAATACGATACACTCAAACTAGGGAATAACAAGTGAACCTGACGGTATACCTTAGCTCTGATTACCACTTAATGGAGACGGGATCCCGATCTTCCGTCAGGTGATGGTAACTATCGTTGTGGCGGAGAATGACACACCGATCCGGTTTTAGATCGAAAGATCGAACCCTGCAATCTTAGCACCACAGCTCCTCTGGTTATCAACCGAGTCATGGACCAGATTGACCTCGCCAAGAAGGCTAATCCCTGCCTGCGCAACGAAGAACACAAGCAAGAACAAGAAAGATCGCAACCAAATTGCAGATGTATGATTAATCTCACGAGTTGGGGTCTCACAAACCGAAGAACGGTGAAACTGTTTCTTGACAGAATAATCTAAGCAAAACCCCAAACCCTAAAGTAGGTGGTGGCTACTGATTATATAGCCTAAGGGACGTCCAATGATCCCTCTTCACGTCCTAAAGGTGTCCCAACACGTTACAAGGCCCAACGGCCCAAAAGAAGGTGTCGTAGCACCCTGACAGATTCTGGATGCTGACTTGTCTCGACGATTCCCGTTGATTCCGAAGAGCTTTTGATGTGAAACCACTTGGATTGGCTTCCTTATCAAATTATCTTTCCATCCATATGTGGATCATCAAAAACGGAGTTCGTATGCGTCCTGGGCGTCCATTTTATTGCAGACTGGTCCTGATGGCCGAGGCAGACTCGAACTCGGATTGGACTGGGCCTCTGGCTTGGCTTGGACGTCATTGCTGGCCTCCTAAGGTGGTGGCCAAGGAGGAGGACGTCTAAGGCCATCTCTTAGGTGTTCTCCATCTTCTTGGGGCGTGCTCCAACTTGGGTCTGGGTCCCAAGGATGTCTAACAAGCCCATGACGACAGTGTAGCTCCTGCCAGAAATAGCAACAGAATATATTGATAATTTGGAGGCCTTGTTGACGTGATATTGAGATGGAACTAGATCTGTTTGAAAGCTTATCAAACAAGCTTTCCATCAAGTGCTCATTGACCTCGATCGCACTCCGGATGGATGAGTTATGGCCTTCCCAATGAGGCACTATCGAGCTGCCGACGAACCAAAAGTTCAACTTTGATGAACTTCCATTATGAAACACATTTAAACCTACAATCAAATAGTGACATGTACATGTGGAACCAAGTGAATTATAACCAAAGCCACTATGCAAATGTAGGAACGAGCGCACCTTATAATCATTGTTCGTATCCGAAGGTGCCATGTCCTCATCAGCACCGACCATTCTCCGACCATTGCTCGGAGACCGCTCTCATCGGCTACATGTGATTAGTACTCGCATACAGTTGAGAGGCATTTATTTTTTCTAACTTAGACATTGCTACAAGGCTGATACCTCGCCTTCCAACAAGCTTGGGGACTACATCGATATGATGCACCTGCCAATGCATCTCGTATCGCTTGTACGACGACTGAATTCTCAACTTAATTGGGAATTCTTTTTAGACCCTGGCACCACGTGCCTGCGTCACCTACTACTAGGCTCGGGGACTAAGTGGGCACACTTCACCTTGCAGTGAATGTGCTTATTTTATCGACCCCTACGCTATGACTGTTGGCCATAACTACTATTGTACAAGGGTTACTTACATTTCTTTTCAGAAATACAAGTGGGCACACTTGATCAGGAAAGAAATCTTTTTTCTTTAGAGCACCATGCATTCTTCGGACAACCGGAATCTTCGGCTATAATCGTGGTCTACTGCTCTCTGTGCTGACCAGAATACTGGTACATTTGCTTGGTCAATGTTTTAGCCAGTTGGAGATGACATGAAGATAGATTGCATTAGTCGAAGAAAATCGAACGGCGTGTCGCAACATAATACATGGTGCTCGAGGACAAGCTGTGGGGGGTATTAACCCCTATACCCTTATGGCTAGGCTTGGGCCGGCCCAGACCAGGGGGTCTAGCCCACTAGAAGAAGATGTGTGGCCCAGCCAATCTGCTCGGAGTCCCACGTAAGGAATCAAGGCAGATTTGGAGATCAAGCAAGATCCTGGTCGGTTAGAATAGGGATCCTTATCTAGCCACCTATGGCAATTGTAACTGGTTAGGATTAGTTTCCAGATCTGTAACCCTACCCCCAGACTATATAAGGCGGGCAGGGGACCCCTCTCAAAAACATCTCTCATTGACATACAGCAATACAATCAAACATAGGACGTAGGTATTACGCCTTCATGGCAGCCAAACCTGGATAAAACCTCGTGTCTGTCTTGTGTCACCATCTTGTTTGTAGCTTGCGCATCTGTCTGCCGATAATCTACTATCTTGGGCATACCCCTAGGTAGACTACCGACCATATTTCGTTGACACCGGCCATAACTAGAATATAGCCATTTTCGTTCTAAGAACCAAAAGCAATTAACATTAAACCCTACACCTAGGGTTTCCTATTTGATCCACAACAATGAACCCACATCATAACAACGTGCGCTGAGGTTACCTTGGTTTGGTAGCTTTTCCACGCCTTGGCATCCTATAGTTGTATAATATAAATATTAAAATTGCATGAAACCCTAAGTAATGATGATTCTTAAGTTAAAAATCCGACTAATATACTGAATTGACTTGAAAAAAACTAGGAGGGAGCGAGAATACCTTGCTCTCAAAGATCTATGGATCAAATCAAAGTTTCTAAGGTCCAATAAGCCAATTCGTGAGGTATCGCGAAGTGGGGAGAGAAAAAACCCGAGAGAGAGGAGAAAGAAGAAGAAGAAGATTTGGGCAGGAAGGTTGGGCGCCGGGCTAAAACATCACCTCGATGCCATAGATCTTGGCACCATTCTTGGTGCCAATAACCACGGCACCAAGCTTGGTGCCAATAACCATGGCGTCAAGCTCAGCGCCAATAACCATGATGTCAAGCTTGGCGTCAAGATCTACGGTGCTAAGGTGCCTGCAAGTCATCGTCACGTCTGCGTTGAGCCCAAGACCTAGGTGCCAAAACCTATGGTGCCGAGATATGTAAGCTCGGCGCCACCAACGATGACGCCGAGTTAAGGGTCTAGATTTTGAAAACATACCTCTAGGAGTATATTTATGAAAAACTTTAAAAAAAAAGGGGGTTAAAAACAAAAACTTCGTTTGCCGCCGGCTCGCTGCTTATCGTAGCCCATCTACTGCCTTTGATCTACGTAGCCTTATGGCTCGTACATCATTTGTCACCTGCACATACACTAGCTCGATGCTACCGCAACACTGTGCTCAACGAGAGCGTTGCCCACATACACTAGGCCTCGGCCTGCATGCCGTTTGCCCCACCGGGCGCTCCAGCAGATACGACCGGCTAGAAAAATCTAGAAAAAAAAGAAAGGACTATTAATTTGAAGTTTTTAATTAGTGAGCCCCTGAATCTAGAAGATCTTACACTATATTCTTGCAGAATATGTCCTATGCTTTCTGGAAATTATGAAATTCGGGTGTTTTGAATGAAACTTATCAAAAATTTTAGTTTTTACTGCAGTTTTCTGAATAATTAACCCTAGACCTTCTGTTTATGCATATTTATTATATTTCTTATATACCCGCATGTATAAGAGTTTGTATACAACATTAAATCTGCAATTTAGTTGTCATTTTCTAGATTTATTTTTCTGAATTACATGGTAGAATTAATTTTGAAAAAAAAATTCTACACTGTGAATCTAATTATGAAAAATGCTAGTGCAACCCCGTTATGAATTTTATACCATGTAATTGTAAGAATAAAAATTTGAACAATTACACAAGAAACATGGTATAAGGTTTATGATGACTCTAAATCCTGCAGACCTTAGACTTATATCTTTGAGAGGCTCATATTTGTTTTTTCTAGCATAATAATTTTTTTGGGATGAATGAATGGTTGGTATTAATTCTTAAATTAGCATGTACCATGATAAGCTTCCTAAAAAATGCTAGGATGCCTCTAAGAATATTATTGAATAATCATCCATGTGGCAGAACCGCCCAAAATAGCATGCTTCCGGAGGCTCTCGTCTTCAGTTAGACACTAAGCACCCCGAAAGTTGGCTACATTGGACGGTTCCGTCGAGCACACCACAAGGGAGAACTCAAAAAATCCATGTTTTTCATCTAGATCCAATAATGAGAATGAGCTTACAATACTTAGTCCATTTTATACAACCAGGGTTCTTAGAAATACATTATTACAATACCACGTTCAGAGTGCGAAATTTAAACAGCGGAATTGAAATAAACATCTAACGATAAGATACAAGGATCCTCCATACAATAGCCACTCCTCAAGCTGCACCTACAACAAGGGTAAATAAACCTTGAGTACACAATGTACTCGCAAGACTTACCCGACTAGTGGGAACAATTTCTCGACTCCAAAGGATATAATAAGCTTTATGGTTTGCTGGGTTTCCTTTTTGTTTTTAAAAAGCATTACTAATAGTGAATCCTTATGTATGTGTTTTATTAGCAGTCATGATTAGTTCATTAGCTAACCATTCTATGTAAGCACATGTTCTACTTTCAAGCAAGAGTTGAGCAATCAGATCCATCCATTCTCTTTCATCTTTTAGTTCTTACTACGATGCTAGATCGTAGCTAAGCCATGCCGTATCACATGGCAATTTATGAACCATTGTATCCCAGTTAGGGTACCCCGAAACACATGCCCCGCTTGTACCCTAGGGACAAGCAAGACCAACCCACCACTCTCTTGTCAAGGGGTCTAGGTCCTTATCCAAACTTGGACTCCAAACCTCCACTCCTGAGTCCCTAGACTTAGTGTGGTGCTTAGACCTCCACCATCCCCGCCTCCAATCAGTCGGTCTAGAAAGAGCTGGAACCCACAATAAGAGAGCAACGAGCCTTCCTGCTCCCACAAGCAAGTATGTGCTCAGGATAATAAGTCTGTGACCTGACTAGAATCCACAGCAATGGACGGTCCTTAACCGACATGGACAGAGAAAATAGTGTAACCAAGCAATGCCCCGTTGGCCATGGGATACAACCTATTACACCCACCAATACTCATACCATATCCCTACCTTGATCTCCATTTCCTTTCACCATTTTATCATGAGAGTAATAATAATCACCTATTATGAGTAACGGCAGGTTACTCACGCTTTCAATAGCCTAAGCATAGCAGCTACTCAACCTTTGCTAGTAGGACTCATAGGTAGGTAATCTATGCATGTAGTTTCAATATAAATCATGTAACGTAAATGCACATCACATATATATATCCAGTAATCATTCAAAATAAGGGTTATGCACCGGGGCTTGCCTTGGGCAGGCGGGGTGTTAGCAAAGTCAGTCAATGGTGGCTCTAGGGCTCCCTCCAATATGAGAACCTCCTACTTGTACTTCTCGATCACCTCCTTGTACTCATGTTCTTCAACGGTCACGAACTCCACCAACTCGTTCTCTACATGCATGCAATGATGATGCAACACTTAGTATTACAACAACAACAACTCTTAAAATAACAATACATCTACCAAGCTACTAAGCTAACTCTAATGACTAAGATGCTAAGCTACCCATCCTTTCCACTAAATAGGTATGAAACATTCAAGTATTATCTTAGCAACTAAAATGAATTTCTTCTTTTATTAATGATTTAATGTATATTAAAACAAGGAGCACCTAACTACCTTATTTCTTGGTCTATTCTAGGGTCACAAAAATTGCAGTGAGCACATAATAATACAATGAACCTACTATAAAAATTTCATGAACAAAACTATTACTAATTTGCCACAAAAATTCCTACAATATTTAACCTAATAATATTAAGCACTCTCAAATGATTTAATAAGCCTTAGCATCAACTTAGACCTGCATAATCTAGTCATACCATCAGATAGACAACATTTTTAGGAACTCAACAAAATTTATTTCACAATTTTTGGACACCTATGCGAATTAATATTAATTTTCAAAGTTTAGCTTAGAAATTAAAACATAAAGCTATTTCTAATTCCTTAAGAAAAGGAAAAATGAATTAACCAGTGCAGCCCACAACCATGCAGACTCGGCCCAATTGCGCGCAGCGCACGCGTGCACGCATGGCCCGCTAATTTTTTTTTGTTTTTAGCCCCTTTTTTGAATTTTTCCACAAATATGCCCCTGGAGATATGCTTTCAAAATCTGGACCTTTAGCTCGGCGCCATAGATTTTGGTGCCTAGGTCTTGGGCTCGACGTAGACATGGCAGTGACTTGGCACGCACCTTAGCGCCGTAGATCTTGGCACCGAGCTTGACGTCATGGTTATTGGCACCAAGCTTGGCACCATGGTTATTGGCACCGGGAACGGTGCCATGGTTATTGATCTATGGTGCCAAGGTGGTGTTTTAACCCAGTGCCCAACCTTCCTGCCCGAGCCTTCTTCCTCTTCTTTCTCCTCCCTCTCGCATTTTTTCTCTCCCCACTTCGCCCTACCTCATGAATCGGCATATTGGACCTTGAAAACTTTGATTTGATCCATAGATCTTCTAGAGCAAGGTATCCTCGCTCCCTCCTAGTTTTTTTTCAAGTCAATTTAGTATATATTAGTCGGATTTTTCAACTTAAGAATCGTCATTATTTAGGTTTCATGCAATTTTAATATTTATATTATACAACCATAGGATGCCTAAGGCATGGAAAAGCTACCAAACCAAGGTAACCTCAGCGCACATTGTTATGATATGGGTTCATTGTTGTGGATCAAATGGGAAACCCTAGGTGTAGGGTTTATTGTTAATTGCTTTTGGTTCTTAGAACGAAAATGGCTAACTTGTAGTTATGGCCGGATGACCGGAAATGCCTTCAACCCATTGCCTCTACCTAGTGGTATTCCAGTGCCCATGTGCTTTTGCGATGATCCTTGCAAGGTAGCCAAGTCTGATGAAGAGACATGTATAGGCAGAGGTATTGGATGTGTTCCAATTTTGTGTTTGAGCCTACACTTCGTTCAGCACCGTATTAACAAGATGGTGAGGAATTGATGTTTGTGTCATATGACATCTTGCATGATTTTTTGTTTTATAACAATTGTATTTTTTGTAGACCCCTCCACCGCTCTATGATTTTGAGCAGTGGATCGACACTGAGATCAAGCCTAAAGATAAGGAATGGATGTAGAAACTATTGCGGAGGGAGGCAGAGGACAAGGAGATGATAGAGAAGAGACGCGGAGAGGAGGGTGCAAAAAAGGAGCACAAGGAAGAGGAGGAAAGGAGGCATGTTGCTGCGTACAGGGAGGAGATGGAGAAGAAACTTGAGCAGTGCATGCTAAGCTGAAAGCAGCGATGGAGGAGAATCTCGATGCCCTAAGAAAGGGAAAGTGGCCTCAGTTGCACTCAGTAGTCTCCATTACTTGCTAGTTCTATGGTTTATTCATGAACAATATTGTCTACTGTTTGACTTTTTATTATGTTGTCATGTAATGCACTTTAAGTATGGGCATGCTTAGGTCATGTACTATGTTATTTAGTTTGTTGGCATGTACTCCTAGTATTATTATGTTGTTTAATGTGTCATAGTATTGGACTTTTCATTATGTAGTTGTTTTCATTATTTGTGGTCATAATATTCAGTTTAATATTGCGGACGTAGTGAAATGTGATCACGTGCTGCAAACAAAACCTAATGAAGTAGGGCATTATATAATTCAACACACAAAACACATTGAAATGACATGTGAGAACATGTACCGAACTAGGGTACAGAGGTCCTAAACTAAACCTAACATGCCTTAGGTAATTGAAGCGAACAACAAGCATAAGAAATGGCATGTGAGAACATGTACCAAACAAGGGTACATAGTTCCTTTGACTAAATCTAACATGCCTTAGGTAATTAAACCAAACAACAAACACATGGATGTGCCATGTGAATAAGATAGGGTCATCCTAGTAGTGTGGCCACATAGCAAATTGTGGTGAACCTTCTCCTCAATAGCCTCCCATTGTTGGTGGTGGTGGTGGCAGGGGTGATGGTGGAGGCCCCATGTTCTTGTGATTAGGGCAGGTACAATATGGATCATTACAGAGTGCCTCCTATGAACTTGCACCATTGTTGTTGTCGTCGTCTTTGTCTTCCTTGTACCCGCTGCTAACTTCCCTTTGTAGATCGAAGATTTGGTCCTGTAGGTAGTAGATGTACTGCTGATGTGGATAAATTAGTCGAGGATCGACCCACCTAGTGAACCCATAGTTTTCTTTAGACTCGTAAGACTACAATAAGTATGTCCTGTGAGTTGTAAGGGTATTCGAGAAACATATTTAACAAACGAAATGTAATAGCAATTACCCATGCTTGCGGGCATTTGAAGAAGCGACGACCTCCGTCGACCCCCTTAGTGAACATCTGCACTAAGCAGTCCTCACCATGCATGCATTTTGGCCAATCTTCCTTCCTGTTATCCTATCCTCTGAGAGGACACTCTTTAGTGAAATCACTCTTGCTCTCGAAGGGAAACTGATACACTAGTTCCTCAAACAAATCAAGCCCAAGAGACCCCTCCCACACAATGGGAGTTCCCTTTGTGCCCCCCTTTCCTCTCCCACTCCTGAAACCCCTTCCTCTAGATGACCCTCCAGACATTCCTACTCCAATAAAACCGAATACTAGTTTGGTTTTCCTTTTGGTTAGCAATGCATCCTAGAATGCATATATATTGGTGGAGACAGGTTTGCTAGCCGTTGTATTGTGCTATAAATGCTCTTGGAAAGTCTACTTAGAATCACTGAAAAGCCTACATCGTAGGACACTAGAGAGCCTAGATTCCATGACTGAAAAGCCTATTCGATTTTAGACATTAATCACTATTTTGAAGGAAACTGAAAAGTCTATTCAACGGTGACATGATAAGTCACTATAAAGGCTATTTCCCCTAGATTCTATGACTGAAAAGCTTATTCGATTTTAGACTTCAATCACTATTTTGAACTAGAAAAACTGATGCCGTTGATTAATACGTACTTTAGGCAAAACAATTTGCCATAATTTCCCCTATTTTTTCATGCCATCCATACACAAATATGAGATGAATATTTAACCTCAATACAACATGTACAAACATACAAATATATGCCACATTCATCTAAAACCATATACATGAGCATATTAATAGTCCACACAGTCCATAATTATAGTCCATAGTAGTTCATATTCGATAATAATAGTCCATACAGTCCACAATAGTTCATAATAAAAGTCCACAAAGTCCATAATACTACATAATAACATCTACCACAAACCCTCACTACCTCCTAGTCTTACCCTTACCCTTGTGACCAAGAGCGTCGGTGCCTGGAGTGTAGGGGTCAGGTGGACGGCGTCGCCTAGTGCCTGAAGGCTATGTAGGCTGAGTCAAGGGAGCATCCTAGAGCTAAGACTGAGCGAAGCTCATCGTGCCTCTGCTCCACCTCATCATCGTCCTCATCCTCATCCTCATCCTTGTACGCAATGCCTATGGAGCCTATAGGTGCTTGGCTAGACAAACCCAAGCCTCCTCTACCTACGGTAGGAATGTGCACGTCTTGCATCGTGGCTGTCCTACAACCACAACTGAGCAGCCGCACGACGTAGCCGACGTGATAGTCTCTGTTGTACAAAATAATGTTAACTAAAAGAATCTAACATATTAATAATATATTTCAAAGAATATTTTGAATCTTACGTCTAGGAAGCTACGCGTGTCGTCGTCCCTGACTCTCGGACGAAAGCGCTCAATGTCTTTAATCGAGCATTTGAGGGTATTGCCTTGCAACAAAGTTCACAGTAAGATTGTGGTGAACATTGAAAAATAAGGACATTACTAATCTAGTACGGAGTACTAGTTAATTCCTGACCAGTTCCTCAACTCCATCTGTTGTACTGAATTATAAGGATGCTATGACTTGAAGGTGCCACTAACTAAAATAGAGACCTCAAATGCAAAATGTATTGGTATGCAACTTAATATAGAAAAATAGGGCAATTGACTTACCACTCTGTCCAAGATTGGTTCTGTCTCCACCTACCTTCCTACATGAGTAGTTTGGTCGCACACCGTGTCTTCATTGTCAGAGGACTCGATGTTGGCGTAGTCATCTTCTATCCATTGTAGCCTTAGCCTGCAACGTGTCCCACGTTGGTACCAAGTTTGGTAGCGCCTGTACTCATGGTTCTTGTGTGGCTTGTTGTTCTCGTCCACGTTGTTGTGCAACAGCTCCCATTGTTCAATGTAGTACTGGTGGTGCTTCTCCCAATCAAAAATCTTCCTATTCTTCTGACTATCCAACTTGCACATGACGTAAGATGTTAGTTTCTGGCAGGTGTGAAATTAATACTATAAAACGATGGCGCCTAAGCTATATGACATGACTATTTAATGTAAGCTTCTCAAGAAAGGTACAGAGTGATTGAAGAAATCATACATAACTAGTATCATCATATGTAAGCTTCACTATGGAAAATGTTACCATGTGGGTTCCAAAGAAAGAAGAGAAAATAGATCATGACATGGGTTGAACCCATAGTCCTATAACTTGCCATAATGATGAGAACAAGAAATGCCCATACACACACATTCATCTCAATCCATGTACATGTCACCATATTAAAAGTGCACATATGTCATCATTACTTCATCTTATATAGGAATTAATGGAAATGGACCATCACGAGACAATTGAAATAGCAAAACACTTACTTGTGTAAGTCAACGCCAGTTCGAGAACGGAGCCATTGGCCAAAGCTATTTCACTCCAAATTGGCATGCAACTCTATCTGGCAGGTGGAACTCGACAACATAGAAACAAATTAGAGGGTACCTCATCTAATAGAAGTCATCATCGCACCCACACATGTTGCTCAACTGAAAAGGATAGTGCCCCCTCTCCATCAGTACTGGATCCCATGACACCTACAACATGTCCTAAACAAGATGTTAGATGCTATACTAAACCATTTCAAACTAGCATAGGAAATAAAATTTATTTACACTAGATGCCATGAGCAGTGTCTAGCTCGTTCGTGACTTCAATGTATGCCCTCTCTAACCTTGCATGTGGAACCCTAACCTAGTCCCAAAGGTACACTCACATCAGGTTGCCGATGTGGAGGCTGACCTAGGACCCACTCACGACTAGCCAGAACCTCGGGATGGACCAACTGGTAGATGAGCCCACATCCACAACTGGAGCAGGTACACGCATCCACCAAGTGATGATGAGGATGAAGTCCGACTGACACACCTTGCAAAGCTACCAGTAAAGAAAACCCAACACTATAGAGCCCCAGCTATACTAACCCACCTGGTCCCAGTCAGTGAGACAGTGGACCCACATCCATGACGTAGTGTCAATCATGGCATCAGGGAAGAGAACATAGACAAATAGGTGTAGGATCAACTGCCCTACAGTAGTACCCAACTATCTCCTCATCTGCCTCCTTGGGGCACTGTGCGAACACTTGCCAGAGCCAGGAGATTAGAACTCTAGAACTGTGAGCCCCTTGCTCGCCAACCTCAAGCCCAAGGAAGGTCTCTACTCATGCTCTCTAACCTTCTAACCTGCACTGCCCAGTCACTGCATTGCCATGAATCCTTAGACCTAGCATCTTCTGACAGTCCTAGAGCGTGACTGTCATCTCTCCGAAAGGCAAGTGAAAGCTATGAGTCTTTGGCCGCCACCTACATTTTAGACAAAGCAAGATTACATGTCAAAAAGGCAAGCGGATGAACAAATGGCCATGAATGGAGGCAATGATTGAAGATAATATGTAGCACCCAATTTTAAGAACAAAACCAGATACACACTATATGTGAGCCTAGGAAGTCAAATCTCACATATAGCCACAAATAAGGGTAATATCAATAGGCAATGCTTAAATACATAACGTATTAGTATAAAGTAATATAACCTCAGAGTATAGGCAGTAGAAAGACAACTCTGATCTTCAGGCGAAGACTCTAAATCCACAAGAATGACTGACTAGTTGACCACAAGCCTAACTTCTCCAGACTAGCAATCTGGTACCCATTCGGTATTTTTATCCAAAGTATAGAAAACTATAGCAAGCGTAAGTACATGTCATACTTAACAAATATATCATGGGGTTCATGAGGCTAAAAAGGCCAACACTGGTTTACTGCAATTGGCTTTAATAGGTCATCTTTTTAAGCAATTGAGTAGCAAAGAATTTATCATTCCCATAAACACATGATCAGGTAAACATGAATAATGAATAGCATGAACAATTAATTATTAGCATCATCATTAACCATTAATGATCATCTATTCCATAAGGGTTCTAAGGCCACTTGTGTCCATGAGCACAGCTGTTATAATAGTTTTACACTCTATAGAGGTTGTACACTTTCACTATTTGTCAGTGATTTACCCTTTTGCCCATAGGTAGCTAATCTCTTGACCCACTTCCAAGGAAGGTCGGTAGGGTTCACTATGAAGCCTTTCAAAGGTTCGTCTAACAAGTTAGGGCCACTAAGGTTTTCCCATTCAATAAGCATGAACCCCCCCTCCAAGGAGTGACTAACAAAGTGCACCCTCTTAGTAGGCCAAGATCATACCCATCGGAGCCCCTCTTATGCCATAAAGGTAATCACTAATAAGCTATAAAAGGTCCTTATACTGAGCTATAGCCAGAGCCATATAGCCCTCATAGTTGTACTATGAGTCTCGGATGATCACTTACAGATAAGTCCTTAGGGAGAGGAATCTAGAGCATTTAGAAAGTAGCTAAACACTCTAGCCCCATGTTTCCATGTTACTAAAAAGTCATGTTTTAATGTTTATTGTATATACCATTAGTCAAGTTATAAGATCATGGTTTTGGTTAAGCACTAGCAAAAACTACCCCATGCAATAACCCAAAGGTATCAAGGAATCTAGGATATCAATTAGCTAGGGAATTTACTACAGTTGCTAAGGTAGACACATGCATCATGAATAAAATGATTAATGGTGAATAGGTATCAAGGATGGTCCCATGCTATACTTGTCTTACACATCCAATCCTTTGGTAACCTTTAATCTTCAACGTCCTTCTTCTTTTTCTGGATCACCACGTATATCTCACCGACTGGACGTAATCGTAGAACACGACACAAACATCCATACACATACATGCATAGCATACAATTGCATCTATATCAGAACAGTACACCAATCATAAAAAAATAAGTAAAAGAAATTGAAACATGATTCTACGCATCACTACGAACACACAATCGTGAGAAGCACTCTAATTGGAGCTACGGTTGAAACGATACAAACTACCGAGAGATTTGCTTTATACATGGAAAAGAAGGCTATAGGCTTCATTTATGTTAACTACACGAATTCATATATAAAAGATATTTTATAAATAATATAGATTAAATTAAGTCAATTTTAGATTTGAATTATAAAATCATATTTTATTTATAAAATCTAGTTGCATAATCATTAATCAAGATATGATTTAAACCATGATTTTTCTAAAATAGTAATATAGTAAACATTATTACTAATGCATAGGTCGTGTCATTATGAAACCAACGCAACTTGAACGGACTATTTTGGAGTTAAAATGAATAAGTTATGATTTAAACAAGTTTTCCTTTAGTTAAGTAATAAATTAAATCTACCCATGAATTTTAGATATTGAAAACATGTCCTAATAGTAGTGTAAACACATAGAAAACATAAATACGGTCCTAACGCAATTTGAACGGGTCAAATCAGGACAAAAGTTACGCATGAAATAAGGTTTAGTGGCATTTCTATAAATAACTCGAACTCATTTTTGAATTAAAACAATTAAAATATGAATTTTCAAGGATTTTGGACTACGTGCACTATTTATGGAAACTACAAGGGACTAAAACAGAAGAAAATAGGACCTAAAAGAAATTACTTTGAACTGATTTGGATTGCGGGTTGATTTACCGAAAACATAGGGGGTTTTCTACAAAATATGCATGGCTTGACTACGAGTTGACCTCGGGTGCTGACCAGTCGGACACGTGGCGACACGCGGTTGGCGCGGTGCACCACACGTGCGGTGGGCGCGCGCTGACCGACGCTGTGGACCGAGTCCACGGCTTGCGATGGACCGGTTACACCCCCACACGGTATGATCTAATCCCAGCCGTGCAAAACAGATCCAACGGCGCCGAGCGATCAGGGTGATTCCCCCAGCCATTGCTCTATGCTTCCGACGAGCCTTCCATTGTCGGCGGTGAGGAAGACATGGCGGCGGTCATTGGGAGGGCGTTCCGGACCTCCCCTGGGTCAAACCAGGGCACACCTAATCTTCTACAGGCGCTCGTGAACATGTTGGGATGCAAACCGAGGGCAGGGATCGTGCTAGAGCGGCGTCCCACGGTGGCGCCATGGCTGGCGGCATCAAGTGCTCACTACTACGGCGTTCTAGGGCACTAACCAAGACAAGAAGGGTACGAGGAGGTTCGGGAGCTCACCGCGAGTCTGGGAAAGGCGACATACGTGTCCTGGGAAGGCTCCGAAGGTGGGGTCGACGACGGCAGCGATCTAGAGAGAGAAGAATGGGTGCGGTGAGGGCGAATCCTGATCAAACCGTGACCAAAACAAGAAATGGCGGTACCTACAGGCTTGAGGGAACATGATGGATGCCTCGGATCACGTCGGCGATGGTGATTGGGTCACAGGTATGGCGAATTGTGGCGGCGGTGGCGAGTGCTTGAGCGTGGCCGGTGTAACAACCCAAAAATTCACACACCAAAAAAAATACCAACTACAAAATTTTTCTCAAAACTCCCATGTGATGATGAAGTGTCATGTAAAGTAACCCAACCAGGAGTTGCATTAGAAGTAACCCAACCTAAGTCAATACATAAGCATAGCATGTCATATGTTGATTATGATTATTAATTTCTATTAAATAGATGTTGCATACATGATTAACTTAAATTGTGATTTGGATTCTCATTGCTTTATGTTATGCTTAACAATTCTATAAAGTTTATTATTAAACAAAATTCCCTAAACTCCAATGAACAAGTTACCTCAGTTTTAAATTCGAATTCTAAACCAAATTTAAATTTAAACAATGGAAAAGAAATGAAAAATAGAAAAGAAAAGAGAAGAGGAGAAGGCCTCAGAAGCCCAGGCAGCTCGGCCCAGTCAGCCCCAGCGTGCGCATGGCCCCGCTCATGGCCCAGCTCATGGTCCAGCAACGCCTGCACGCTCCCCGCCTTCGCTCGCTGCCGCTGCCTGCTGGACCCCTGCATGTCAGCCGCACGACGCCCACGCCCGCGCGTCTCCCTGCCTCCGCTTGCAGCCGCTGCCGCTAGACCCTACAAGTTAGCCCTACTATCCCTCTTCTCCATGCCATGCATGATCACCACGCGACAGAGCCCCGACAGCAATGGCAGGGCAGGCCAGGGGGTCATGCCCGGGCCATGGCCTTGCCCCCCCTTGGCGCAGCGCCCATGCCCCGCGAAGCCACTCGATGCGCTCGGCTGCAATCCTCAGCCGTCCGCCATGGAGCTCGGAGCTCCGGCTATAAGAGCCCCTAGCCCCAGAGCCCTAGCAATCAGTCCATCAACCGCCGCCATTTGGTGGCCATACGCTGCGCACCAGAACTAAGAGAGAGGAGGGAGAAGGGGAAGGAAGGAGAGGAAGAAAGCGCCGAAGCCGCCGTGGAGGGGGAGGTCAGTCGGAGCCGAAGACGACACCGGTGCTTCATCACCGACGTGGCTCGGCACGGCACTGCATGGCCACACCGGAGCTGCACTGGCCTCGCATCGACACGACATCACCATCTAGTCTTCCACGCCACCCACGGTGAACTTTTTCCCCTCTTCCGGTCTCTCTCTGCCGTCGGACCTCACATGTCAGCCATGGCGCTCCACAGCCTAGAGCGCGTAGGCCAATGCCTTGCCTCAGCCACTTGGAACGCACGCACCCTCGCACACATCAGTAACACACCGTGACCACCCCACCGAAGCCCGTAGCACACTAGCGTGCGCATCACCTGTCGACACCAGCGTCGCCATGGCCGCTGGAGCCCCTAACGGCCACCTAGGAGTCCGAAGCCCTGCTTGAGCCCTAGACGCCTTCGTCATGCACCCACGGGACCACCGGAGCCATCGTTTGCCTAGCCTAGTTACTGGAGAGCCAGTGTGCATGACCTTGCCACCGGCGGGCACCGCCGAGCCGCCAGGCGCCGTGGCCAATGCCTTAGAAGAACCTGGCCACCACTAGGGCCCTAGGATCATGATCGTCGTGGCCTAGGGTAGTTTTTCCCCTTCCCAGTTGGGCACCAGCCTCGCCATGAAGGCTCATCAGCAAAGCTCGCCGCCGGTAGGAGCGCCGTCGTGGGAGAAAGACAGGGGAAACATTCCCCCTCTCGCTGACACCCCTGCGTGAACTCGGTGCATATGAGCCGAGCCAAGAGGAACAGACAATGGACTCGGTCCACCGTAGACCAGTCTGCGGTCCATGGACCGTGAACTTGGGTCCACCGTGAGCCGAGCCCACGCCTACAGCCTGAACACGAGGCCCAGTAAGAGCCCACGGCCGTGACGTGGCAGCATCACAGTGTGCCACATGTCTGGCCCAGCCCGGCCTAGACCGCCCCAACTCGAAGACCAACCAGCCCAGTTCGGACCCTAGCCCGTATTGACCGTTGACTGGTCAACACTGACCATTGACCTGGCCCCACATGTCAGTGACACGGACACCCTGGACCCACACATCAGATGCTGACTGTTATGATGACATCACGTGGGACCCACATGTTAGAAGCCAGCACAACCGAGGTGACATCATGCTGATGTCACGTTGACATCAGCTACTGACGTCAGCAGACCAGGCCCACATGTCAGTGACCATGACTGTTGACCATTGACCATTGACTGTTGACTTGTCGTTGACTAACGTTGACTTTGACCGGACCCACCTGTCAGTGACCTAATAGTCTTTGGCATCACCTGTCGGTGTGGACGACGTTGATGACGTCATGCTAACATCAGCTGGGCCCCACCTGTCAGCTCGGAACCATGATGACGTCATGCTGATGTCAGCAAGCCACGTGGACCAACCACAGCATGACACGTGTCAGCCTAGGATTAATTCAGCCTTTTTCCATTTTTCAGAAATAGATTTAATCTTCGGAAATTCATAACTAATTCATACGACCTCGGAAAAATATGAAACCTAGGACCAAAATTCATCTAAAATCAAGCTCTACGCAATGGACCCATGTTTGAGTGCATTTGGTTCTTTTGAATTTTCATTGCTTCTTTGTGCTATTCTATAGACGTCGCTAACGCGACTATAATGCAGTCGTTTGCAGACTCGGAGGAGAACCGGATGGACGAGGACCATGAGTACCATGAGGAGAACAGAGACGACTACACTGAAGGTGCCACATCCCACCCAATCTCGTAGCACCTATTACGCATGGCTAATATAGAACTGCTATCGCTTTACTTTACTGCTACAATTATATTATGCTAGGACTTGCATGGTAGTATGCTTGCTTGAAAGCCTTTACCTTGACGCAACCTTACCCCTGCACACCCTGCTATTAGGCTAGACACACGCTTGCTGCTATATATTTCATTACTTATACTTCTACTATGCTTATACTACGTGCGTGGTGGAAACTGGTGTTACCTAGACTATGGGGAGAGTGCTGTATGTAGTGACTTGGGTGTGTGAAGGGTGAGGGTTGTGTCGACCAAGTTGGAGTATACGACGAGCCTGGGGCAAGTCTTGCCATGGGGTGCTACCTGGGCACCCTTGGAATGGATACCTGTGGGTGGGTAAAATGGTATATGAGGTGGACCTAGGGTGTGAACCTGTGACTGGGTGGAGCCCAGGATGGAGGTGCTGTGGTGGCACAGGTAAATGGAAACCCTGATGGAGACATTCTAGCTTGGTCACCCCTAAGGACTTACTAGTACTCAAATTCACCGGGAAGCCTTACGTACCACTCGCCCTATATGGTGTGGGACTGGCTGGACTACTTGGTAGGATACTACCACTACTGCTAGGTTGATAGCAGACAGTGTAAGGAGGTACGGGGCATGGAGGGTTTCCCCCCACACCCTTCCAAGACTTCATGGAGACCTTGTGGACCCAGCTCATGACTCACAGTTTCAGCCACCCCTAGACTTGACTTGGGGTGAACCAGGGCTGAATGGTAGAGTGGCATTATCCTAGGCTAGCAAGCGGCCGGAATCAGCCTAGTTGACGACGGTCAGCGAGGAAGGCGGATCTTGTGGTTATGTAAAACCTTTGCAGAGTGTATGGTTGATCGATCGATACATGCGCCTGACTTGTCGGCTATGGACCTTTCCTAGGTTTGCCTTAAACTAGATAGTGAGATGAGTCCTTCTCTTCTTTCCCCGTGAGAGAGTGTCAGTCGTAGCTAGGGGCTACGGGCCTTGAGACAGTGCCAAGAGGGAGTTGGCCTATCGACTGAGCGATGGTATGGTTATGGTATGGTGATGGTGCGAAGATGGTGGTATACCTGATCCCAGGATCAAAACCTGACTCTGGAAGGGGAATGGGTGGAATAGGTGTGGGAATGGTGTTAAAACTTGACTATACTGTTATATACTTGATATGCTAAAATACATAGGAAACCCTAGCCTTATAGGTTTCTTTTGACTATATCCAACTTGCATCCAATTTCCACAAAGCAATGCTCATAGGGTTGGGAGTGGCTAGTACAAATCGTACTGATAAATTTTGGCACATAGGTTCTACTGAGGAGTTTAGCTTCGAGGAGTTTGACGGATGAGGGGTTTGTGCCTATGCTCGAGTTTGGCGATCTTATCTTCAAGTTGTTCTGAATGAATGTTACTTTTGATTCCGCCAATGCGGTGATGTAATAAATTATGTAATTCCTGCACTAATTGTACTCTGATATTATCGTTGTATGGATGTGATATTCGACTGGAATTTGGGTAATATGATCTATAACGATCTTATTACACTTCGACGTTGTGGATTTCCCTTCGCGGAAATTAGGGGTCGTTTCAGTTGGTATCAGAGCCATACTTGACCATAGGACGAAACCCTCAGAAATGGATGATAGAATAGGACGTGGACAACCCTTCTTTCGGTTATATACCGACCCTGCATTTACTTTTATGCAAGGCTTATCTATTTATTGACCTGCTAACACCTATCCCCTTGAAACATGCAGATGGCAACAAACATCGACTGGCCGCCACTAGGACCACTACCTCTAGACCACGCCAAGCTTACCTTTGACCTACATGAGCTCAGGGGTTTTGCACAGACCCTCTTGCCGAGTTCTCATCATGTTAGGTGTCCCCGACGAGCTTGTCAAGGTCACCTGCACTGGGAAGCCAGCTAAGGAAGGAGGAATCGAAGGACTGATTGTCACCTCAGTGGAGTTCCCAGCTAGCACTACCTTACCTTCTGTCCCAACTTTCACTAAGTTGACTATAGAGGACACAGTCGAGGAGGGACTGCGAGCTATCTCACACAAGGCACTTCATAGAGTGATGAGGGACCATTACTGAGCACCTGAAGACGATAGAGTTCCATCTACTTCCCCAGGCCCTCGACCTCAGCCTTACCCCCTAGTGAGCAGAGTTTTCACAGCAGGCAGAGTTATCCTTGCCGAGGAGGATAGATGCCTTCGTGTCTCAGCTATTCACCTACTAGAGTAGGACAGGTATGTGGCCTAGCTGGAGTAGAGGAGACGTTAGGACCAGGCCCTCCGATGGGAGTACCAGGAACAAGATTCGCAGGGAGCACAGGAGTGAGCTAGTCTACTTGGAGATAGTTGCCAAGCTATAGGACTGAGCTCGACCATCGTGAGGAGGACCACAGAGCCAAGGTCGCTGACTTACAGGACAAAGCAGCCGACCTAGGCAATAGGAACTACTACCTCGACAACAAGGTCTTGGAGTTGCAGAGTGAGTTGGATGACAAGAAGGCTGAGTTCAACCATAGAGGAGATAGAGAGAGATCCAAGGGGATTGATATGCTGAAGATCCAATCTCAAAACAAGACCCTGACTCAGGAGCTAGAGGAGTCTAGGAAGAAGGCCAGTTCGCAACCAGGGTCACCTGATCGAGGCACTCAGGCAGACCGAGTACCTATAGGACAAGTGTGAGAGGACATGGCAGGCTTGGCAGAAGTCTGACAGGAAGCGCCTTAGGGAGATGAAGGGTATGTGGGATCAGCTACCCAAGGAGATTCGTAGCAAGACAAAGCCTAGGATAGAGGAGTTTGAGTTAGCCCTGACTTGCCTCAACCTAGATGCCTGCCCTACCCTACCTGGAGCCAAGCCTACTGAGGAGCTCGCCGAGGCTTTGAAGTACGTGTCCCGACTTCACAAGTCTGACAAGGAGATCGAGATCAAGAATAGTCAGTATCCTAGCTTTGGTGTATGAGTTAGAGTAGATGACCCTGCGTGGTCATGAGTCATGTCAGTAGCTTCCGTAAGTTGTACCCCATGATGTACCCCTTATGAGATGTATTATGAGACTCTATGAGTAGAACTGATTCTCACACGTCTTCAAGTGTAGCTACTGGAGATGATGCTATGTAATAAAAACCATGTAATGAATGTTTTGGATCTTATTGCATCTTTATGAATCTTATTGCTTCTTTTGTAATGAGTGTTGGATAGCATAAATGTTTTTCTTTAAATCGTCAAAATCATGTAATCATATTGAATTATAAGCACTTATGGCACAAGCACTAAACTCTCGATGATCCGTGATTGCAGATGCCGAACCGCCGTTCTAATCGCCTAATGAATCGAGGACGTGCGCCCACCCCTGAACCAGTTGAACCCAATGGGGGAAGTGGTGGCAACAACCGTGGTCATGGCCATGGCCGTGGACATGGGGGGATACCTTTCCACCTAGAGAATACTCCGCCGCCTGAGGAGAACATTCCTCCACCACCACCACCGAACCTAGCAGAAGTGATTGTCACAGAACCGACCAATTTATAAGAGCACAAGTACAAGAACAATCGCTGAAATGATCAAATTCTCGAACTTGAGCCCATATAAACCCGGTAGTCAACCGAAATCTCAAAGGATTTCAAACCAACTTGCATACAACCAAGATCACAGTAATTCAACATAACATATCGTACGTTACAACATTTCATGGACATTCGCAAATAGGTTACATCATCATAGAGTCATTGTTATTACAAAACAAGTCTTGTAAACATGTAGAAGCAAATAGTTTAACTCACACACCAAGTTCAAATACACATACTGGTTTGCTAATCACAGACCGCAAAAGCATTCAGATAAGAGAAAAGAGATCATGCCCATGATCTAGTCTTCATCACCCGCCGGGTGGAGACAATACTTGCAGAATCCCTGATATATAGAAGGTCATCTGCAACAAGAGGGAATAAACCCTAAGTACAGGAATGTACTCAGCTAGACTTACCCGTCGAAAACCAAACAAATGACACTAAGGATTATGCATAGCTTAATGTAGGGGAGCTGGCTGACACTTTCTTTTTGCAGAAAAGCATAAGTAATAATGATCAACTCTTAACCTGAACTAGCAGTGACTTTTTAGCCATTAACCTATCATCTATGTTAGCACCTGTACTAAGCAATCATTTTATTAGGGTGCAAACATTAATAACCATATCAGGTATTCATTGTGGCAACCTTATCATCATCCATTTAACCATATCGTTAAATTAATTGAATCTATGTTGCCGCTGCTCAGCCAAGTTCTCACTATCCGGGAGAGACGGTGATTCGAATCGATTCCTATCCAGCTGGAGGGGTATTCCTAAACACAAACCCTGCTTCCCCCGTCAGGGTCGCAATAAGTCACCTTTGGTATGATTCAGGAGTTGCGAGTCTGAACAGATCGACATTCTTAGAGAACCACTCTGCCAAGGTTGTTCAGGACTCTAACCCGCCTTGGACTTATGCCAATGGCTCTCCGCACATCCTTACTACCTCTAGAATGTCGCCACTGCTCGCGTCCCCGGCCTGAGTCGAGCTACTAGGCTTCAGCGGTCAGGAACGACTTATCCGGCCAGCTAAGTGTTAGGCTGCTGTTCAACATGACATGAGGACGTACAGCATATCGGTCCTTAAACGACTCAGACGGAGTCACTATATTCAAAGCCTACACAAGACCCCGCCCGGTCTTAATTCATTATTCACATAGTTCTTTTCCACGATAGCAAATATAGCCAACCAGTGATCCACCTCATCCTAAAGCTCGCAGGTGACTAGGAAATCACCTGACTTCTACCGCACTAAGCATGGCTAAGCATTTAACCCGTTCCTGAACTTAAATAGGATTCCAGTGCGATATCTGGACAAGGAAGGATATATAATGCAGCAATTGGTTCCAACCAATTCCTATACTTAATGCATCATCAACAATAAAAGATACTCAATGTATTTGTAAAAACATGGGAGGCTTAATATGCTCCAGGGCTTGCCTTTCAGGAATGAGGAAGGCTGGTGGTCAGGGCACTCGGGCAATTCCTCCGCGGTGACTGCTTCGTCGACTTCCTGCACCTCGGGTTCCTCCTCCTGGTTGGCTCCCTCGAACTCCAGCAACAGTCACTCCCTCCGACACACCTATTGCATGAATGCGCAAGATAAATATCATGGATGCACATGAACGAATGTCGGGGATGCTCGGGGAATGTACATGTTCGCTGTAGTTTGCATATTCCAACTTAAGCCCTATTCAAATCACTTTCACTTACCACGTTTATACAACCTAAGGTATAATTGCTCATCTTCCATTAATGACCTAGCACCTGCACCTAAGCATATTCTCAAGTTAGGCTAACCCCTAAAGAATCAATGAGAACATTGCACAAGCATACACTCCAGCATTTGTATTACAACCAAATGGAGACTATGTAGCTGGTACAGTAAACTAGCCATAACTAGGAGATTTATAAATCCAAATGATATGCAACAAGACAATCTGGAAAGCTTATAAAATTGTCTACAATACATTTTCAGACCTCAAAGCATGATTCAAACCTTTACTAGGTCGAACTCATAAATCAACAGAACTCTATCCTCACAAGGCAGAGAATAAGCAAAGACTGGAACCTAACTTTAAACAGCTGTAGTTTCTAAACTACTAGGGCCAAATGCCCTCAAATTTTGACAAGAGCTAGGTACATAGATTATCTACAACTCTTGTATTCATTACAATCACTAGAAAACCAAAATATCATGGGGAGCTTTCTAAAGTCCCCAGATCTGTCCAGAGGGACATAATGCAAACGAAATACTTAGTAACTCATGAGGTAAACATATAATTGGACTGACACTAAATCTACTCACATGTCACACATATCACAAGAACACCAGAAAGTAGGGTGTTCATTCCCAAAACATTTCCTCTAATACCTTTCTTAATTTATTTAATTAATTAGAGGAAATAGTAAACATATATGAAAGCTACACCATTAAATCTACAAAAATTACAGTAGACCCTACATGCCCTAAGTAGACTACCATAAAAATTTCACACCATTTTAGTAAGTACAACAGCCTACACAAAAATGGTAAGGCAGAATGGCTTAAAATGGCATAATTAGGAAACCTTAGTGAAAAGTGTCAAGCAATAGATTTCATATTTTTCCTAGCATCTATAAGGTACCAAGATACTACCTACCAAGTTTCAATGGCCATAGGATTCATAGATAATTTACAAAAATTCACACAAGTATCTACCAAAGATAAAAGGAAATTCTATAACTCAAAAACTACACATGCAATGTCTCTCAAATTTTAACCAGAGCTTCTACTAAGCAATACTAGCTTACCCACAAAATTTCACAATTTTTGGATCAAGGAAACTCAAGATATGATTTAAACAAGTTTGCATGCATTCAAAAACACTTTTCAAGTTCCTATTTAATTCATCCAAAATTTCTACATAAGTGCTCAAGACATATTTTTCTTAAATACTAGACCTAACTGTGAGTCTAACAAAATTGGAAGTACTCAATTTGGATCTACCACTTTGGAGTTACAAAAATCACAAGTCAGCATTCAAAACTGCATTTTTGAGCTATCCCTAAGAATGCACAGCCACTGACGTGCGGGTCCCGGTGTCAGCCGACCCCACCCGTCAGCTTGATGAAAACAGAGGAGGCACGACGACGGCGCGGCACACGGCGAGGCTCGCCGACGGTGGCTCCTCCGGCGAATTCAACGGCACCCGCGTGCTCCCCAAGTTCCCCCGCGTGGATCGACCCCCTAAGCCTAGACTCTAGCGGCCCCTAAGCACGCCGACCATGGCACACGGTGGCTCTGCTGTGGCGCACGCTGGTGCACGGCCACGTTCTGGCATGACCGGACCGGCTTGGTCGGTAATGTCTTCACAAGAGCTGCTACACGAGATGGGGAAGACGAGACGAGGGCTAGGGAAGGAGGAATGGTGCGGTGGTGCGCTGGCCGACGGTGAGCGCCATCTCCGGCGATGCTCAGCCATGGCGGCGGTGGTGGAAACGGTCACAGCGACCTTACCTAAGCTCGAGCAGATCGGCTAAACGGTGGAGGATGGAGAGGCGAACATGGCAGAGCTCCAGACGAGCTGGCCGATGTGTTTTTGCGATGGTAGCGAGAGCTAGGTGACGGCGAAGCAGGAGCGGCAATGGCAGAGCGGCTGCTTGCTTGGCGCAGGCACGCGGTGGAGGCGAAGAAATGCGAACTGGAGCGGTGAGTGCGTCGGGCAGGCGTGCGGGGTGCTCAAGACGTGGCTGGCCGTGCTAGGGCGTCCATGGCGCGTGGCCAGCAGTGCTCAGGCGAGCGGCGACGCACGGCACACACGCGTCGGGTGTTTTCTGAAATGGAGGTCACTGTAGCTTGACTGAAACTGCTGATTCAGTTAACCATATCGAGCCTAACAGCGTTACTTGATGGCCCTCATTCTCCTAATCCGTTGGTCATTAGCGAAAACCTTCTAAATGAAAATTGTAGCCCTTTGTATAGTCTACAATTCTTATTAAAAGACCAAGACCTAATTCCCAAAGAATCAAGAATAAAATCATCCCCAAAGTCGGGCCAAAGAAACTGAAAACTGGTTTTTGACTTAGAAATTTTCTGAGTTTCCAAATAGCCCTCAAAACTGACTTGTGGGCCATTTTTGAGCATGTTGTGCACATTTTCATGAGATGGCCATAAAATAACTTTTGTTCCTTACATAATTCTCTACATCTTTGCTTTAGGTTGCTTAGACATGCAAATATCCTAAGCCACACTTTTTAAACAGTCAAACAAAAGGGTTCAGGGGTCAAATTTGGTCAAACCATGACTTGGGAACCTAATTCGCCAAAGTGATCAACATGAACAATGTCCCAAATGACATTCTAGGTGTAACTAAGTTTCTTAAAAGATTTTTTAGCCACACCATACATTGGTCACACAATAATCAAGCAAGGTATGTACTGAAACAATGAAAAACACAAGAAATGTTGCAAATGTTTCATAGTCATGTTTCACATGTTTCATGATCTTGTTGCATAGTATTAACTAATCTTGTTTCACTAAGTGAGTGGCACATGTTGCACTTAAGTGTTGCACACTTTACATTTCATAAAAGAGACAACACACATGAAATATACAACATGTTGCAATGTTTCGAAATCATGTTTCATGTGATATAAGTTCACGAAGGGATGCATGATGCTCATGTTCATGAAATGCAGTGCAATGTGGAAGCTAAACACCAGGGGTGTTATAGCCCTTCCCCCTTATAAAAATCTCGTCCCGAGATTTGAAAAGCGTACCATTGTTGATAGAATTCCTTATAACCATCCCTCAAATAGTCTTCCCTTTCCCACGTTGCATCGCGTTCACTACCCTGATTGCTCCACATGACTTTATAGAACTTGACTACCCGACTCCGAGTCACTCGCTCACGAGTGTCAATCACTCAAACCAGCTTTTCTTCAAAGGTCAAATCAGATTTTAACTCGATATCCCCCAATGGAACTCTCTCTTTAGGGACGCGAAGACATTTCTTCAATTGGGATACATGAAAGACATTGAAGATAGCACTCATCTCAGGAGGTAATTGAATCTTGTATGCCACTTTACCACTTTGTCCAATGATTTCAAATGGACCAACGTATCTCGGCGCAAGCTTTCGCTTCACACCAAAGCGTTGGACACTTTTCATAGGTGAGACTTTCAGATAAACGAAGTCTCCAACCTCAAATTCAATAGGTTTTCTACGTCGATCAGCATAACTTTTCTGCCTAGCTTGAGCTACGGCCATGTGGGTTTGGATAGTACGGACTTGTTCTTCGGC
This sequence comes from Miscanthus floridulus, assembly GCF_019320115.1. NCBI lineage: Eukaryota > Viridiplantae > Streptophyta > Magnoliopsida > Poales > Poaceae > Miscanthus > Miscanthus floridulus. The sequence continues at coordinate 121,190,554 of NC_089580.1, read as the reverse complement.
TTCTTGAACGAAATCAATTCCATAATATCTCCTTTCACTGGCTTCTACCCAGTTCAACGGGGTTCTACACTTCCGGCCATACAAAGCTTCAAACGGTGCCATCTTTATGCTCTCTTGATAACTATTATTGTACGAGAATTCAGCTAGGGGTAACCATTTTTCCCATGAGCCCTTAGCCGAGATGACACAAGCTCTCAACATATCTTCTAAGATTTGATTCACCCGTTCAGTTTGCCCATTGGTTTGCGGATGATAGGCAGAACTTCTTACGAGCTTAGTCCCTAATAATCCGTGTAAGTGCTCCCAAAAGCGAGCAGTGAACTGTGGTCCTCTATCTGAGACAATAGTATGAGGGATCCCATGAAGTCGGACTATCTAGGTTGAAGTACAACTCCGCATAGTCGGTTGGACGAAAGTCTATGCGGACCGGAATGAAGTGTGCCGACTTGGTTAGTCGGTCCACAATTACCCAAATTGAGTTAAAATTCCTCTGAGTGGTAGGGAGTCCAACTATAAAATCCATACTTATCTCTTCCCATTTCCAACCTGGAATAGAGAGTGGCTGAAGTAATCTAGCTTTCATGTGTACTGCCTTGACCCGACAACAAGTGTCACACCTAGCCACATAAGCGGCTATCTCCTTCTTCATTTTGGTCCACCAAAATCGAGGCTTTAAATCATGATACATTTTACTACTATCAGGATGAATAGATAGTTTAGAGGAATGAGCTTCGGATATGATTTGGTTTCTAAGCTCTCTATCCTTCGGAACTACCAACCTATCCTTGAACCATAACACGCCTTCCTCATCTACTCGAAAATGTTTGGTTTCTTGCTCTTTCATCTTGCGCTTGATGTGAAACACACCTGCATCTGTCTTCTGTAGCTCAATAATTCGACTCTGTAGAGTACAACTGACAGTGATGTTGTGCAGGACTGCAGGATGAAGGAGCTTTGACTAAATGGACATCACTCTCAATCAACGAGTGGCAATGAGACTTTCTGCTTAAGGCATCCGCGATGACATTTGCCTTGCCAGGGTGATAGTGCACTTGAAGGTTATAATCTTTGATCAACTCGAGCCATCTTCTCTGACGCATATTTAACTCTGGTTGAGTGAAGATGTACTTGAGACTTTTATGATTAGTGTAGATGTTGCACACATTGCCAAGTAGATAATGTCTCCAGGCCTTCAAAGCATGAACAACTGCAGCGAGTTCCAAGTCATGCGTTGGATAATTCACTTCATGCTTCCGAAGTTGGCGAGAGGTATAAGCGATGACTCTACCCTCTTGCATAAGAACACCTCTTAACCCAATACCTGATGCATCACAGAACACATCAAAAGGTTTCTCGATATCTGGTTGCGCCAAAACCGGAGCCGATGTTAGAAGAGTTCGTAGGGTATGGAAAGCCGCATCACACTCCAGGAGTCCAGACAAACTTCATGTCTTTTTGCAGCAATCGAGTCATAGGCTTGGCTATTTTAGAGAAATCCAGGATGAAGCGACGATAATAGCCAGCCAACCCCTAGAAAACTCCGAACCTCGTGCACCGAGATGGGAGCCTTCTAGTTCAATACTTCTTGTACCTTGGTGGGATCAACCATAATTCCACCATTGGACAACACGTGTCCAAGAAAAGGTACCTTACGAAGCCAAAATTCACATTTGCTGAACTTTGCATACAGCTGGTGTTCTCGCAATCTAGTAAGAACCACCCGCAAATGTTCAACATGATCTTCTTCATTCTCAGAATAGACCAGGATATCATCTATAAATACCACCACAAATTTGTCCAACTCGGGCATAAACACTGAATTCATCAGATACATAAAATGTGCGGGGGCATTGGTCAATCCAAAAGACATAACCAGGTACTCATATAGACCATATCTTGTAGAGAATGCGGTTTTTGGGACATCCTCAGGCCGAATTTTGATTTGATGATACCCAGATCTCAAATCAATCTTGGAAAAGACTTTTGCCTTAGACAACTGATCAAATAAGATATCTATGCGTGGCAGAGGGTACTTATTCTTGATTGTAACTGCATTCAAGGGTCTATAATCTACACACATGCGTAGAGATTGATCCTTCTTCTTCACAAAGATGGCTGGGCACCCCCACGGAGATGAACTAGGGCGGATAAGGCCTTTCTTTAGCAGTTCATTCAACTAGGGTCTTAAGTTCGGCTAGTTCATTGGGAGGCATTCTATATGGCCTTCTAGAGATGGGAGCTGTACCAGGAAGCAACTCTATCTTGAATTCTACTTCTCGATCCGGGGGCAATCCAGGCAAATCATCGGGGAAAACATCCAGGAAAGTCACACACGACAGGGATATCTGCCAAGAGACTTTGCTTGCACCGCATTGGTCATGCAAGAAAGATTGATGTCCCTGGGTAACTATACTAGAAAACCCTCCTGATTGCTAGGATCTCTGAGCATAACTACCCTAGTCGATGTATCGATAAGCACTCCATGATGGCTCATCTAGTTCATTCCCAATATCACATCGATACCTAGCCCCGGTAAAATTACCAGATCAACCTGATAACTTCGCCCCTCTATCACAAATTGTACATCCCCAACTACCAGCTTGGTTGGGATAATACCACTGGCAGCCCTTATACAATAACCCTCACCCTCAACTAGTATATGTTTTGTGCATAAACTTGGATGCAAATGATGGACTAATGAAGGAATGCGAAGCACCTGAATCAAATAGTACAACTGTGGGGTGTTGGTCAATCAGAAACTTACCGGCAGTCACTACCTCTCCTGAAGGAATCTCAGTAATATTAGTGTGGTTCACTTGTCCCTGACGGCCACCCTGGTAATTATTCTTCTTAGGGTAAGGGCATTCCCTTGCCCAGTGGCCTGTCTTGTTGCAGTTCCAGCACAGGCATGTTGCTTGGTGGAGCCCTGGAACTGCCCTGACTGGTAGTGCCCTTGGGAAGAGCAACTGTAAATGCCTTGCGAAACCCAGTCTTGGATGGGATTCTTCTTCTGCGGTGGGCGAAACTTGGCGGCTGATGCTGGAGGACGGAATGGAGTCCTTTGTGCGACGAGAGCCTTAGATTGTGAGGCACCCGCCTCATAGGCCCTCTTATGACTTTTCGAAGCCGCATATACAGCATTGTTGTTCTCTTGCGATAAAGCATCACTCACAAACTCATTAAAATGAGCAGCACTTGCAATTTCCCATGGTCTTCATCAGTTTGGGGCTAAGTCCCCGCTTGAAGCTAGCAATCTTCTTAGCCTCGGTGTCCACAAACTCGGTGGCGTACCTTGCAAGGTTGTTGAAAGCTTGCAGGTATTCGTTCAGGCTCTTGTTTCCCTAGAGTCAGCTTCATGAACTCTGTATGTTTGATCGCCATAAGACCAGGAGGAATGTAATTTCCCCTGAAAGCAGACTTGAACTGATCCCAAGTGATTTGGGCATTAGCAGGCATAGTGGACCGATGATGACTCCACTAGATGCCAGCAGGCCCATGAAGTTGGTGCGATGCGTACTCAGTTTTTAGCACCTCAGTCAAGCGGAGCAGATAGAACTTCTGCTCGAGAGTATTCAACCACTCATCAGCTTGTAGAGGCTCCTCAGCCTCCTTGAAGATTGGGGGTTTCGTGTCAAGGAAATCCTTGAAATCACTGTATTGATTTGGATCCGGTCCTTGGCGTGGACCACGGCCATCACGATTCGCAATCGTATGGAGGGCCTCGGCCATAGTGCGCTGTCCTTCCGCAAGCATTGCTATTAGTTCCGTTGGTGTGGGTGGTGGTGGCGGAAGATCATCATCATCACTCGCACCGGTGGAACGAGTACGAGGCATCTGCACAATGCGCAACCAGTAATTATTGATGATGTCAGCACATTGGAGAGGAACTAATATAATCGTGCCAAACTGTATTTACTGACGAGAATGAAAACTTCATACAATAAACAGAGGCAATAATTCATTCTCCAATCACCACATCATCAAGTAGATTACTAGCGCCATACGCAGTGCATTCCAACATGACAAGTTTTAAACTTCACCATAACGTTACGCATCCCGAAGGGAGCGAATTAAAGTACATTACAAGTATGACTGCAAAAGCTTAACTAGTGAGACTTGCTAACGAACTACTCGTCGAAGTGATCACTGTCCACATCGGAGACACCTTGGACTTCTTCTGGGTATTCCTCTTCTTCTAACTCTAAAGAAGCATCTCTGTGATGGGTCACACGATCCAATTCTTGTGCAGCCTCATCTCTCTCAATAGTGAGGTTTGACCCCACTGTTGCAGATGATAATTTGCAATACCGCGAATCTCCTCAACTTTTTGCTGAGAGATTGCACTTTATACTTGGGATAAGCAATTATAAGGGAGGGAGTAATGCAATATGAATGTCATGAGTGAATATGATGCATGCTCGTTCCGTACGTCCTCACAAACCTAAGAAAATTTAAGCTTTAGCGGAATATACGGTGGCATACATACGTTCTCTCAATTAGCGGTAACTAGTCGATCTACACGGTGCGTTGTTAGCGTACCTACAGAAAAACTTCATTGCAGCCCAACCCAACAAGATATAATGCTAATTACACAAGTAGTACTAAGATACTTTCCATATATACATCCCCCGATATATATACTTCGGCATCCAAACTACCCGACAAATGTACCCACAATTAAGTACTTTCATATATACATGTATGCAACATGTAAATACTCCAGTAACCACAACTAGCTCTCCCCTAGACCGACGGTTGGACGGTCATGCTCTCGCAACTCACACTTACCTTAGCGTAGAGGCAATTGATCCATACATTATCATTCAAACGAATGGTATCCATGCAATATCACGCCGCATGGACTGACGAAATAGAAACAATCAATTCCCCCAAGTTAGCAATTATATATAAGCCACCTAGAAGTCCTTAAGTGGGCTATAAGGGATGTGATCACCAGTATACCATAAAAATTTTGAGTTTTGAACACTTATATATAACTATAAGTTTGAAAACCATTTTAACAACAAAAGCTTTTGTTTTAAATAGCCGTAAGATATGTTTAATGTTGAATCTAGCTCTGATACCAGCTGTCACAGAACCGACCAATTTATAAGAGCACAAGTACAAGAACAATCGCCGAAACGATCAAATTCTCGAACTTGAGCCCATATAAACCCGGTAGTCAACCGAAATCTCGAAGGATTTCAAACCAACTTGCATACAACCAAGATCACAGTAATTCAACATAACATATCGTACGTTACAACATTTCACAGGACATTCGCAAATAGGTTACATCATCACAGAGTCATTGTTATTACAAAACAAGTCTTGTAAACATGCGGAAGCAAATAGTTTAACTCACACACCAAGTTCAAATACACATACTGGTTTGCTGATCACAGACCGCAAAAGCATTCAGATAAGAGAAAAGAGATCATGCCCATGATCTAGTCTTCATCACCCGCCGGGTGGAGACAATACTTGCAGAATCCCTGATATAGAAGGTCATCTGCAACAAGAGGGAATAAACCCTGAGTACGGGAATGTACTCAGCTAGACTTACCCGTCGAAAACCAAACAAATGACACCAAGGATTATGCATAGCTTAATGTAGTGGAGCTGGCTGACACTTTCTTTTTGCAGAAAAGCATAAGTAATAATGATCAACTCTTAACCTGAACTAGCAGTGACTTTTTAGCCATTAACCTATCATCTATGTTAGCACCTGTACTAAGCAATCATTTTATTAGGGTGCAAACATTAATAACCATATCAGGTATTCATTGTGGCAACCTTATCATCATCCATTTAACCATATCGTTAAATTAATTGAATCTATGTTGCCGCTGCTCAGTCAAGTTCTCACTATCCGGGAGAGACGGCGATTCGAATCGATTCCTATCCAGCTGGAGGGGTATTCCTAAACACAAACCCTGCTTCCCCCGTCAGGGTCGCAACAAGTCACCTTTGGTATGATTCAGGAGTCGCGAGTCTGAACAGATCGACATTCTCAGAGAACCACTCTGCCAAGGTTGTTCAGGGACTCTAACCCGCCTTGGACTTATGCCAATGGCTCTCCGCACATCCTTACTACCTCCAGAATGTCGCCACTGCTCGCGTCCCCGGCCTGAGTCGAGCTACTAGGCTTCGCTGGTCGGAACGACTTATTCCGGCCAGCTAAGTGTTAGGCTGCGTTCAACATGACATGAGGACGTACAGCGTATCGGTCCTTAAACGACTCAGACGGAGTCACTATGTTCAAACCTACACAAGACCCCGCCCGGTCTTAATTCATTATTCACATGGTTCTTTTCCACGATAGCAAATATAGCCAACCGTGATCCACCTCATCCTAAAGCTCGCAGGTGATAGGAAATCACCTGACTTCTACCGCACTAAGCATGGCTAAGCATTTAACCCGTTCCTGAACTTAAATAGGATTCCAGTGCGATATCTGGACAAGGAAGGATATATAATGCAGCAATTGGTTCCAACCAATTCCTATACTTAATGCATCATCAACAATAAAAGATACTCAATGTATTTGTAAAAACATGGGAGGCTTAATATGCTCTGGGGCTTGCCTTTCAGGAACGAGGAAGGCTGGTGGTCAGGGCACTCGGGCAATTCCTCCGCGGCGACTGCTTCGTCGGCTTCCTGCACCTCGGGTTCCTCCTCCTGGTTGGCTCCCTCGAACTCCAGCAACTGTCACTCCCTCCGGCACACCTATTGCATGAATGCGCAAGATAAATATCATGGATGCACATGAACGAATGTCGGGGATGCTCGGGGAATGCACATGTTCGCTGTAGTTTGCATATTCCAACTTAAGCCCTATTCAAATCACTTTCACTTACCATGTTTATACAACCTAAGGTATAATTGCTCATCTTCCGTTAATGACCTAGCACCTGCACCTAAGCATATTCTCAAGTTAGGCTAACCCCTAAACAATCAATGAGAACATTGCACAAGCATACACTCAAGCATTTGTATTACAACCAAATGGAGACTATGTAGCGGTACAGTAAACTAGCCATAACTGGAGATTTATAAATCCAAATGATATGTAACAAGACAATCTGGAAAGCTTATAAAATTGTCTACAATACATTTTCAGACCTCAAAGCATGATTCAAACCTTTACCTAGGTCGAACTCATAAATCAACAGAACTCTATCCTCACAAGGCAGAGAATAAGCAAAGACTGGAACCTAACTTTAAACAGCTGTAGTTTCTAAACTACTAGGCCAAATGCCCTCAAATTTTGACAGGAGCTAGATACATAGATTATCTACAACTCTTGTATTCATTACAATCACAGAAAACCAAAATATCATGGGGAGCTTTCTAAAGTCCCCAGATCTGTCTAGAGGGACATAATGCAAACGAAATACTTAGTAACTCATGAGGTAAACATATAATTGGACAACACTAAATCTACTCACATGTCACACATATCACAAGAACACCAGAAAGTAGGGTGTTCATTCCCAAAACATTTCCTCTAATACCTTTCTTAATTTATTTAATTAATTAGAGGAAATAGTAAACATATATGAAAGCTACACCATTAAATCTACAAAAATTACAGTAGACCCTACATGCCCTAAGTAGACTACCATAAAAATTTCACACCATTTTAGTAAGTACAACAGCCTACACAAAAATGGTAAGGCAGAATGGCTTAAAATGGCATAATTAGGAAACCTTAGTGAAAAGTGTCAAGCAACAGATTTCATATTTTTCCTAGCATCTATAAGGTACCAAGATACTACCTACCAAGTTTCATGGCCATAGGATTCATAGATAATTTACAAAAATTCACACAAGTATCTACCAATGATAAAAGGAAATTCTATAACTCAAAAACTACACATGCAATGTCTCTCAAATTTTAACCAGAGCTTCTACTAAGCAATACTAGCTTACCCACAAAATTTCACAATTTTTGGATCAAGGAAACTCAAGATATGATTTAAACAAGTTTGCATGCATTCAAAAACACTTTTCAAGTTCCTATTTAATTCATCCAAAATTTCTACATAAAGTGCTCAAGACATATTTTTCTTAAATACTAGACCTAACTGTGAGTCTAACAAAATTGGAAGTACTCAATTTGGATCTACCACTTTGGAGTTACAAAAATCACAAGTCAGCATTCAAAACTGCATTTTTGAGCTATCCCTAAGAATGCACAGCCACTGACGTGCGGGTCCCTGGTGTCAGCCGACCCCACCCGTCAATGAGATGAAAACAGAGGAGGCACGACGACAGGCGCGGCACACGGCGAGGCTCGCTGACGGCGGCTCCTCCGGCGAATTCAACGGCATCGGCGTGCTCCCCAAGTTCCCCGCATGGATCGACCCCCTAAGCCTAGACTCTAGCGGCCCCTAAGCACGCCGACCATGGCACACGGTGGCTCTGCTCGTGGCGCACGGCGGTGCGTGGCCGTGTTCCGGCATGACCGGACCGGCTTGGTCGGTAATGTCTTCACAAGAGCTGCTACACGAGATGGGGAAGACGAGACGAGGGCTAGGGAAGGAGGAATGGTGCGGTGGTGCGCTGGCCATGGTGAGTGCCATCTCCGGCGATGCTCAGCCATGGCGGCGATGGTGGAAACGGTCACAGCGACCTTACCTAAGCTCGAGTGGATCGGCTAAACGGTGGAGGATGGAGAGGCGAACACGGTGGAGCTCCAGACGAGCTGGCCGATGCGTTTTTGCGGTGGTGCAAGAGCTAGGCGACGGCGAAGCAGGAGCGGCAATGGCGGAGCGGCTGCTTGCTTGGCGCAGCGCGCGGTGGAGGCGAAGAAATGCGAACTGGAGCGGGTGAGTGCGTCGGGCAGGCGCGCGGGGTGCTCAAGACACGGCTAGCCATGCCAGGGCGTCCACGGCACGTGGCCAGCGTGCTCAGGCGAGCGGCGACGCGTGGCACACACGCATCAGGCGTTTTCTGAAATGGAGGTCACTGTAGCTTGACTGAAACGCTGATTCAGTTAACCGTATCGAGCCTGACAGCGTTACTTGATGGCCCTCATTCCTCCTAATCCGTTGGTCATTAGCGAAAACCTTCTAAATGAAAATTATAGCCCTTTGTATAGTCTACAATTCTTATTAAAAGACCAAGACCTAATTCCCAAAGAATCAAGAATAAAATCATCCCCAAAGTCGGGCCAAAGAAACTGAAAACTGGTTTTTGACTTAGAAATTTTCTGAGTTTCCAAATAGCCCTCAAAACTGACTTGTGGGCCATTTTTGAGCATGTTGTGCACATTTTCATGAGATGGCCATAAAATAACTTTTGTTCCTTACATAATTCTTTACATCTTTGCTTTAGGTTGCTCAGACATGCAAACATCCTAAGCCACACTTTTTAAATAGTCAATCAAAAGGGTTCAGGGGTCAAATTTGGTCAAACCATGACTTGGGAACCTAATTCGCCAAAGTGATCAACATGAACAATGTCCCAAATGACATTCTAGGTGTAACTAAGTTTCTTAAAAGAGTTTTTAGCCACACCATACATTGGTCACACAATAATCAAGCAAGGTATGTACTGAAACAATGAAAAACACAAGAAATGTTGCAAATATTTCATAGTCATGTTTCACATGTTTCATGATCTTGTTGCATAGTATTAACTAATCTTGTTTCACTAAGTGAGTGGCACATGTTGCACTTAAGTGTTGCACACTTTACATTTCATAAAAGAGACAACACACATGAAATATACAACATGTTGTAATGTTTCGAAATCATGTTTCATGTGATATAAGTTCACGAAGGGATTGCATGATGCTCATGTTCATGAAATGCAGTGCAATGTGGAAGCTAAACACCAGGGGTGTTACAGTGATGGCACAACAGACCCAGCTTCTTATAGCTCTTGTTGAAGGAGCAAACCGTCGCCAGGGAGGTCAGCAGAACGACTTCCAAAGGAAGCTAGAGGGATTTCTGAAGCTAAGGCCACCTACCTATGATGGAACCGACCCTGACCCGCTTGTAGCCGATGATTGGCTCAAGGAAATGGAGAAGAAGCTTGACCTCACTACTTTCACTGATGATGAGTGTGTCGGAGCTGCCACACACCAGCTCATGGGTGCAGCACGTGCCTAGTGGGACAGTTTTAGTGACTCCCATGAGGACCCTACCCACATCTCATGGGATGAGTTCGCTGAAGCATTCACTGAGTATCACATTCCTAAGGGTATCATGGAGGCCAAAGCCGAGGAGTTCCACAACATCAAGATGGGAAAGGACAGGGTGACTGAGTACACTACTTGTTTCACCAACCTTCTGCGCTATGCACCTTCTTATGTTGTGAACTCTGAGAAGGAGAAGCTATACTATTACTGCAAGGGACTTAACCCGCACATCAAGCTGAAGTTTGGCAGTATTGAGAGCAACACATTGCGTGCTCTGGTGGATCGCTGCATCCAGATTGAGAAGGACCATGCTGAAGCTAGAGAAGAGTACAGGGATAGGAAACGTAAGCCTAAGGAGTCTCTCCGTGGTCGTGATCACAAGAGGTTCCGCAGAGATGCACCATCCAGGGAACGCTCTCGCCATAATAGGGATGACAACCCTGGATTGAGTAGGGGAAATGGAGGCTACACTACCAAATACTCCCTCCCTACTTCAGGATCGTTACACCTAGGACCGTTATGCTTAGGACCACAATAGTTAGGACCGTTTCAACCATCCCCGCACAGTGAACGAATGCCCAACATAGAACCGCTCCGCACCAAGCACTGGAAACTGGAAGGCACCCGTGTCGACCCCTACAGGCGGTATGCCTTTCACCTGCTTTGCTTGTGGCCAATCAGGTCACAAAGCCGCTGAGTGCCCTCAGAACTCAGCTGCACAGAATGTCTCAGTTCAAGGGATCAGCTACTCATGGACAGTCTCAACCATCTGGATGCCGAGGAAGCACAAGCTACCCCTGATGTTGTGTATGGTATGTTTTTAGTTAATGGCAATACTGCATCAGTTCTATTTGACTCTAGAGCAACTTGTTCTTACATATCATCCAAGTTTGCATAAGATCATGACCTATCTGTAACCCCATGTGAAGAGCCTATCATCACCAGCTCACCTTTAGGAGACCTAAAGTGCACCCACATCTGTAAGGGAGTGAGTCTTACCATTGAAGGTCTTATCTTTAGAGCCGACCTAACCCTGCTACCTTCCACTAACCTAAATGTCATCTTAGGTATGGATTGGTTAACCATTCATCGAGGTATCATATCATGTTCACCTAGATATGTCCAAGCGACCCACCCATTAGGCCAAGTCATTAGATGTGAACCCTAGTCTGGAAAGTCCACCTCTATCCTATGTGCCCTTAAAGCAAGTTCAGAATCACAAAAAGAGGAGAAGACAGTTCATGATGTGCCAGTAGTCAGAGACTATCCCGATGTATTCCCTGAAGAATTACTGGGTATGCCACCAGACCGTGATGTAGAGTTCATCATTGATCTTTTGCCTGGGAAGTAGGACCCATTGCCAAGAGACCCTATCGCATGTCAGTCGATGAACTGGCCGAGCTCAAGAAACAGCTTGATGAGCTTGTCTCGAAGGGATATATCAGACCCAGTGCTTCACCCTAGGGATCCCCTATTTTGTTTGTTAAGAAGAAGGATGGCTCGATGAGAATGTGCATTGATTACCGGAACTTGAATGCAGTCACCATCAAGAACAAGTATCCCCTGCCAAGGATTGATGATTTGCTTGATCAGCTTAGAGGTGCCAAGTATTTCTCCAAGATTGATCTCAGATCTGGTTATCATCAGATGAAGATTCAAGAGAGTGACATCCTGAAGACAGCCTTCATGACTAGGTATGGGCAGTTTGAATTCACTGTGGTATCCTTTGGACTCATGAATGCTCCCGCATACTTCATGAACATGATGAATAAGGTTTTCATGGATGATCTGAATAAGTTCATGGTAGTATTCATTAATGACATCCTTGTCTATTCACCCACCACTGAAGAACACGAACATCATCTAAGAACTGTACTTGAGAAACTAGCCCAACACTAGCTCTATGCAAAGTTCAGCAAATGCGAGTTTTGGCTACAAGGAAGTTGCCTTCCTAGGCCATGTACTATCAGCTGAAGGTGTTGCAGTTGACCCAGCTAAGATTGAGGCTGTGAAAGGATGGGAACAACCCCATAATGTGATAGAAGTCAGAAGTTTCTTGGGACTGGCTGGATATTATTGTCAATTCATCGAGAACTTTTCCAAGATAGCCCATCCAATGACCAACCTTCTGAAAAAGACTAAGGAGTTTGAATGGACGCCCGAGAGCGAACAAAGCTTCCTAGGAATTGAAACAGAAGCTTACCACAACCCCTATGCTAGCATTACCTGATATCAGCAAAGATTTCGTGGTCTATTGTGATGCATCCCGTCAAGGACTTGGTTGTGTACTGATGCAAGATGGGAGAGTGATAGCTTATGCTTCTCAACAGTTGAAAGAACACGAGAACCATTACCCTACTCATGATCTTGAGTTAGCAGCAGTTGTGCATGCTTTGAAGATTTAGAGGCACTACTTGATAGGCAACAAGTGTGATATCTACACCGATCACAAGAGCTTAAAGTACTTTTTCACCCAAGAAGATTTGAATATGAGGCAACAGCCGATGGCTAGAGTTGATCAAGGACTATAATCTGGAAATTCACTATCATCCGGGGAAAGCTAATGTAGTCGCAGATGCTCTTAGTCGCAAGAGTTACTAGTCACACCTTGATCACTGAATTAGTACCACCTGAGCTCAAGGGAGAGATTGATGATTTCCAACTAGAGATACTACCGCATGGCTTGCTGAATGAGCTCCACATACAGTATGATCTCACAGATCGCATCCGTCAAGCTCAGAAAAGTTGTGAAGAGATTGAGTATCTCCATGGTCTGATGAAACTAGGCTACAAGACCAACCACCAAGAAGATGAACAAGGAACCATCTGGTTCAAGAACAGAATCTGTGTTCTAATTAAACCTAGTACTATGGGGGGAAATTCTGTCGGAAGCTCATGATTCCAAATACTATATTCACCCTGGAGGGTCAAAGATGTACCAAGACCTGAAGAAACACTTTTGGTGGAAAGGCATGAAGACAGACATTGTAGGACAGGTGGCACGTTGTGACACCTGCAACAGAGTCAAGGCTGAACATCAAAAGCCTGTAGGATTGCTAAAGCCTCTTGACGTACCCGAGTGGAAATGGGAGAACATATCCATGGATTTCATAGTTGGATTGCCTTGTTCACAGAAAGGCAATGATTCCATCTAGGTGATTATTGATCGCTTGACCAAGATTGCTCACTTTGTACCAGTAAAGACCAAGACCAACACCGAGAAATTAGCGGATCTATATGTTGAGCATATCCTCAGACTGCATGGAGCTCCCTCTAGTATTGTATCTGATCGTGGTCCTCAATTTGTGTCCTGATTCTAGGAAGCTCTGCACAAGTCTATTGGAACCAAACTTGATTTTAGTACCGCTTACCACCCACAGACAGATGGACAGACAGAACAAGTAAATCAAATCTTAGAAGACATGCTTCGCGCTAGTGTACTGAATTATGGCTCTGATTGGGAGAAATGCCTACCCTATGCAGAGTTCTCTTACAACAATAGCTACCAAGCCAGTATCAAGATGTCACCATTTGAAGCTCTGTATGGCAGACCTTGTAAGACACCTTTGATGTGGTCCCAACCAGGAGAAAGATCGTTCTTTGACTCTGCCAAGATTCAAGATGCCGAAAGGAGTTGCTCAGGTAAGAGAGAATTTGAGAATTGCTCAAAGTCGATACAAGAGCTATGCTGACAAAAGAAGAAGAGAACTAGAGTTCAATGTGGAGGACTTCGTCTATCTCAAGGTATCCCCGCTACATGGAATGGTCAGATTCCATGTGAAAGGCAAGCTTGCCCCTAGATTTAATAGGCCCATACAAGATTTGCAAGAGAATTGGAAAGCTCGCCTACAAACTTGAGTTACCTAAGGAATTGATGGGTGTACATCCCGTATTTCATGTATCCCAGCTACGCAAATGTTTAAGAGTACCCGATGAAGCAGTCCCAACTGGTACACTTGACATTCAAGATACACTTGAGTATAAAGAACTATCCTATTCAGAATTCTGGGCAGAGATACCAAAGAGACCCATAGCAAGACTATTCCTATGTGCAAGGTTCAATGGAGTAATCATACTGAGAGAGAAGCAACATGGGAAAAAGAGTTTGACCTCCGGCTACGATATCCCTACCTTTTCGAAGAGTACGTTACGCTTTAATCTCTGGGACGAAGATTCTGTTAAGGGGGTAGGACTGTAACAACCCAAAAATTCACACACCAAAAAAAATACCAACTACAAAATTTTTCTCAAAACTCCCATGTGATGATGAGTGTCATGTAAAGTAACCCAACCAGGAGTTGCATTAGAAGTAACCCAACCTAAGTCAATACATAAGCATAGCATGTCATATGTTGATTATGATTATTAATTTCTATTAAATAGATGTTGCATACATGATTAACTTAAATTGTGATTTGGATTCTCATTGCTTTATGTTATGCTTAACAATTCTATAAAGTTTATTATTAAACAAAATTCCCTAAACTCCAATGAACAAGTTACCTCAGTTTTAAATTGCAATTCTAAACCAAATTTGAATTTAAACAATGGAAAAGAAATGAAAAATAGAAAAGAAAAGAGAAGAGGAGAAGGCCTCGGAAGCCCAGGCAGCTCGGCCCTAGTCAGCCCCAGCGTGCAGCGCGGCCCCGCTCGCTGGCCCTAGCAATGCCTGCGCGCTCCCCGCCTTTCGCTCACTGTCCACTGCCACTGGACCCCAGCGTGTCAGCCGCACGACGCCCACTGCCTCGTGCGTCTCCCTGCCTCCGCTTGCAGCCGCTGCCGCTGGACCCCACAAGTCAGCCCTACTATTCCTCTTCTCCACGTCGTGCACGATCACCACGCGACAGAGCCCCTGATAGCAGTGGCAGGGTGGGCTAGGGGGTCATGCTCGGGCCATGGCCTTGCCCCCCCTTGGTGTAGCACCCACACCAACGCCATGCCAACCACCCATGCCCCGCGAAGCCGCTCGATGCGCTCGGTGCAATCCTCAGCTGTCCGCCATGGAGCTCGGAGCTCCAGCTATAAGAGCCCCAGCCCCAGAGCCCTAGCGATCATCCATCAACTGCCGCCATTTGGTGGCCATACGCTGCGCACCAGAACCAAGAGAGAGGAGGGAGAAGGGGAAGGAAGGAGAGGAAGAAAGCGCCGAAGCCACCACGGAGGGGGAGGTCATCAGAGCCGAAGATGATGCCGGCGCTTCGTCACCGACGCGGCCCGGCATGGCACTGCATGGCCACACCAGAGCTGCACGGCCTCGCATCGACACGGCATCACCATCCAGTCTTCCATGCCACCCACGGTGAACATTTTTCCCCTCTTCCAGTCTCTCTCTGCCGCTGGACCTCACCGTCGGCCATGGCGCTCCATGCCTAGAGCGCGTAGGCCAGTGCCTTGCCTCAGCCACTTGGAACACATGCACCCTCGCACACGTCAGTAACACACCGTGACCACCCCACCGAAGCCCATAGTGCATCAGCATGCGCATCACCGTCGACACCACGTCGCCATGGCCGCTGGAGCCCCTAACGGCCACCTAGGAGTCCAAAGCCCCGCTTGAGCCCTGGACGCCTTCGTCGTGCACCCACGGGACCACCGGAGCCATTGTTTGCCCAGCCTGGTTACTGGAGAGCCGGCGTGCGTGACCTTGCCACCGGTGGGCACCGTCGAGCCACCAGGCGCCGTGGCCAACGCCTTGGAAGAACCCGGCCATCACTAGGGCCCTAGGATCATGATCGCCATGGCCTAGGGTAGTTTTTCCCCTTCCCAGTTGGGCACCAGCCTCACCATGAAGGCTCATCAGCAAAGCTCACCGCCAGTAGGAGCACCACCATGGGAGAAAGATAGGGGAAACATTCCCCCTCTCGTTGACACCCCTGCATGAACTCGGTGCATATGAGCCGAGCCGAGAGGAACAGACAATGGACTCGGTCCACCGTAGACCAGTCTGCGGTCCATGGACCATGAACTTAGGTCCACCATGAGCCAAGCCCACGCCTACAGCCTGAACACGAGGCCCAGTAAGAGCCCACAGCCATGACGTGGCAGCATCACAGCGTGCCACGTGTCTGGCCCGATCCGGCCTAGACCGGCCCAACCTGAAGACCAACCGGCCCAGTTCGGACCCAGACCGTATTGACCGTTGACTGGTCAACGCTGACCATTGACCTGGCCCCACCTGTTAGTGACATGGACACCCTGGACCCACATGTCAGATGCTGATGTTATGATGACGTCATGTGGGACCCACATGTCAGAAGCCAGCACAACCGAGGTGACGTCATGTTGACGTCACGCTGACATCAGCTGCTGACTGTCAGCAGACCAGGCCCACATGTCAGTGACTGTGACTGTTGACCATTGACCAGTTGACTTGTCGTTGACTAACGTTGACTTTGACCGGACCCACCTGTCAGGGACCCAATAGTCTTTGGCCCCACCTGTCGGTGTGGACGACGTTGATGACATCATGCTGACGTCAGCTAGGCCCCACCTGTCAGCTCAGAACCATGATGATGTCATGCTGACATCAGCAAGCCACGTGGAGCAACCACAGCATGACACGTGCCAGCCTAGGATTAATTCAGCCTTTTTCCATTTTCAGAAATAGATTTAATCTTCAGAAATTCATAACTAATTCATACGACCTCGGAAAAATATGAAACTAGGACCAAAATTCATCTAAAATCAAGCTCTATGCAATGGACCCATGTTTGAGTGCATTTGGTTCTTTTGAATTTTCATTGCTTCTTTGTGCTATTCTATAGATGTCGCTAACGCGACTATAATGCGGTCGTTTGCAGACTTAGAGGAGAACTGGACAGACGAGGACCATGAGTACCTTAAGGAGAACGAAGACGACTACACTAAAGGTGCCACATCCCACCTAATCTCGTAGCACCTATTACGCATGGCTAATATAGAACTGCTATCGCTTTACTTTACTGCTACAATTATATTATGCTAGGACTTGCATGGTAGTATGCTTGCTTGAAAGCCTTTACCTTGACGCAACCTTACCCCTGCACACCATGCTATTAGGCTAGACACATGCTTGCTGCTATATATTTCATTACTTATACTTCTACTACGCTTATACTACGTGCGTGATGGAAACTAGTGTTACATGGACTATGGGGAGAGTGCTGCATGTGTGACTTGGGTGTGTGAAGGGTGAGGGTTGTGTCTACCAAGTTGGAGTATACGACA
The DNA here is from genome assembly GCF_019320115.1 of Miscanthus floridulus. Classification (NCBI taxonomy): domain Eukaryota; kingdom Viridiplantae; phylum Streptophyta; class Magnoliopsida; order Poales; family Poaceae; genus Miscanthus; species Miscanthus floridulus. Next base: position 121,173,198 of record NC_089580.1, on the reverse strand, counting down.
AGCCTAGGGCAAGTCTTGCCATGGGGTGCTACCTAGGGCACCCCTAGAATGGATACCTGTGGTGGGTAAAATGGTATATGAGGTGGACCTAGGTGTGAACCTAGTGACGGGTGGAGCCCGAGATGGAGGTGCTATGGTGGCACGGTAAATGGAAACCCTGATGGAGACATTCTGGCTTGGTCACCCCTAAGGACTTACTAGTACTCAGATTCACCGGGAAGCCTTACGTACCACTCGCCCTATATGGTGCGGGACGGCTGGACTACTTGGTAGGATACTGCCACTACTGCTAGGTTGATAGTGGACAGTGTAAGGAGGTACTGGGGCGCAGGAGGGTTTCCCCCCACACCCTTCCGAGACTTCATGGAGACCTTGTGGACCCGGCTCATGACTCATAGTTTTAGCCACCCCTAGACTTGACTTGGGGTGAACCAGGGCTGAATGGTAGAGTGGCATTATCCTAGGCTAGCAAGCGGCCGAAATCAGCCTAGTTGATGACGGTCAGCGAGGAAGGCGGATCTTGTGGTTGATCAATCGATACATGCGCCGACTTGTCGGCTATGGACCTTTCCTGGGTTTCGCTTAAACTAGATAGTGAGATGAGTACCTTCTTTTCTTCCCCCGTGAGAGAGTGTCGGTCATAGCCAGGGGCTATGGGCCTTGAGACAGTGCCGAGAGGGAGTTGGCCTGTCGACTGAGCGATGGTATGGTTATGGTATGGTGATGGTGTGGAGATGGTGGTATACCGATCCCAGGATCGAAACCTGGCTCTAGAAGGGGAATGGGTGGAATAGGTGTGGGAATGGTGTTAAAACTTGACTATACTGTTATATACTTGATATGCTAAAATACATAGGAAACCCCAGCCTTATAGGTTTCTTTTCACTATATCCAACTTGCATCCAATTTCCACAAAGCAATGCTCATAGGGTTGGGAGTGGCTAGTACAAATCATACTGATAAATTTTGGCACATAGGTTCTGCTAAGGAGTTTAGCTCCGAGGAGTTTGACGGATGAGGGGTTCGTGCCTACGCTCGAGTTTGGCGATCTTATCTTCAAGCTGTTCTGAATGAATGTTACTTTTGATTCCGCTAATGCGGCGATGTAATAAATTATGTAATTCCACACTAATTGTACTCTGATATTATCGTTGTATGGATGTGATATTCGACTGGAATTTGGGTAATATGATCTATAACAATCTTATTACACTTCGACGCTGTGGATTTCCCTTCGTGGAAATTGGGGTCATTTCAGTCGGGAAAAGGGAGAAGAAGGGGAGGGTTGAGCTCGGGTTTTATAGAAGGGATGGTGCTATGTAGATGGAAGGGAAGCAGGGCGCCAGGCAGAATTGGTTACTTGCCTTGTAGGAGTGATGGCGTAGTGGCTTGCCATGCATGGCCACGCCATTGCCGGGAGCAAGAAAGGAAAGGCACGCGAGGAAGAAAGGAAAGGGAAGGGGGCACGATGCTGATGGGTGGGACCCACATCATAGTGAGAGGGAGAAGGGGAGAGTGGCGTGTAGTGAAAGCCAAGCGAGCCATGGTGCGAGTTGGGCCGGTGACTTGCGTTCGCGAGGAAGCTGAAGCAGCCGAAAGCTGGGCCAGTGTGAGCGGGCCGTGTGTGGGAGAAGCAGGAAGGAGGGGAAGGGAGGGGCGACTAGGCTAGCCAGCAGGCCGAGCATGGGAGGAGGAGGAGGAAGTTGGGCCAGCAGAGAGGAAAGGAGTGGGCCGCCGAGTGGGCTAAAGCCAGGAAGAGAAGGAAGAAGAGGCTGGGCCAGTTCCTAGGGCTGGGCTGAAAAGGGAGGAAAGCAATTTTTTTCAAATTCTAGTTTTCAAATCCCAAGCCAAATTCCAAATCAAATTCAAGTATAGTTTTAAATATACTTCCCTATTCAAATAAAAATGGACAATTTTGTTAGGCTTTCCAAGATAAACTTTACAACTTTAAAAATACTTTTATTTTTCTAATTTTCTTTTCTTTCTTTTCTTTTACTTCAAAGCCATTTTCAAACCCTTTTAAAAAATGTTTCAAATTACTTTGGAGTTTGGATCAACACCATTCATCACAATAAATAAAATGCAACAACATGTATGCTCACACATGTTACTATCTTATGATGAATTTTAAATTAGTGAAAATTTTTATTTTTCCTATATTTCATGTGCACAAGAATTCATAAATAAATCATTTTAGCTCTATTTCAAAAGATGCAAATTTTAGGGTGTTACAATTCTACCCCTCTTAAGATGAATCTCGTCCTGAGATTCGAGAAAAACTAGGGACAAGGAAGGGAGACAGAACTAGGAATAGAACTCCGATAAACATTCCAACATCTCAACTTGCATTGTAAACCAGCTTAACAAGCTACACATGTCTCATCTCCAAAGCTCAAGAACAAAAAGATTTGGATGCACGGACTACCCCTTTAAGTCAAGGTATACAACTGTCTTGAATACAGAAATTTTAAATTCAAGGGCATAACCAACTTCATATGACACTCTGGGTGACTCTAACGTGATTATGTTACACCTTAAAGAGATGAGGAAAATTTATCTTCATTTGATTCTCATTTTCCCAAGTTGCATCTTCCTCTGATTGGTTACTCCATTGAACCTTACACACTTTAAGCACTCTTCCCATAAGAGTTCCTTGGGCTCTTTCTAAGATCCTAACTGGATAATCACCATCTGTCGGATGGAGCTCATCCAAGGGTGTTTGTTCCTCTACACCATCATCTGGCAACTCACAGTCCACTTTGCTATCCTTAGTGTTCACACCTTCTAATAGATTATTCCCATTGTCATATTCCTCAGGTGAAGGTTGAATACCCACATACTCAATTTTTCTCCTAACGGTGTAGTTAGAAGCACCGAACGCTGGGCATACTTGATCACTCCTTTACATGCAAACATCCATCCCATTCCAAGAATAACATCAATGTCCACTAACTCTAATACAATAAGGTTTGCTTCAAATTTTACCCCCTTTATGTCAAGACTAACTCTTGGGCATATGCGGTTTGCCTTCATTTCTCCTCCTAGGGACTTAACTATCACTGGTTTCCTCATTGGAAGCATAGTTATCTTATGATCTTTTACGTATGCACTAGAGATAAATGAATGTGACGCACTAGGGGTCAAACATCACCATAGCAGTGGCTAGGCCTACTGCAATCAATCCATAAATGACCTCCTTAGCTCCATGAGTGATAATCATATCCACACTGTTCAAACTTCCAAGGATGTAATTTCGCTTTAACTTATTTCCATGCACCTGCTTCCTATGGACATTCTATTCTGGCTCTTGTTGCAGTTGATTCTGGCCTTGATTGTTTTCAACAAACTTCTCAAGATAATTGTTCTCATAATGTTTAATCTTACCACAACCATAACCTTTCTCACTGGTAGATGTATTTGTCTTCATGAAGGGGATAGTAGGAGATGACAAACATGGCTCTTGAGAGCTAACATGTTGTACTTCATCATCGGGTTGCTGATATTGATTTGTACTCACAAGTAGATTCATAGGAGGCGACTGATATTCTGGTTGCATAGCGAACCAAGGATGAGTGTTTCTTAACTAGCATTGAAGATCATGTTTTCTCTTCTTCTCTTCCATCTCTTGACATAGTTGCAAATCATCATTTAGTCCTTTCAAAGAGCATTTCTGTTTCTTAGCATCATCCACAGCTCTAAGCCAGTCATCAGCTTCTAGTGGGTTGCTTGCATGAGAGAATGTACCATGCTTGTTAATAGGTGGTGATTCTTATGGATTGTTCAACACACTCTGAGCAGTGGTCTATAATAGCTAAGTCTATGTCATCAAAGCTTGGTCTATAGTTGGGGAACTTTGATGGTGATGGATTAGAAGTGGGAACATTCCTTCCAACATCTTGTGAAGCACTTCTCCTGGTAGAGGCCATCTGTTTCCAACATATATGCATTAGGATTTAGTCATTCATAGCATTCTTTACTGTAGTTTCAAACGATGACAAGTTAGGATTGATAGTACGAAAGACTAGAGAAAATCCCAACCATCGACATATCCAATTCTTCCACATGAACACTAGAATGCAAGAAAACTTCATCTTGCAAACCCTTCAACTTGGCTACCCCCTTAAGATAAGGTAAAGTAGGGGACACCAAATTATATCTTGCATCATCTTGTGATTTTTTTGTAACTTTATAACCAAAATAGATATGAGAACGGTTCTTCTGGTCACAGAAGGGTATTGAAGTCTATTGTTGTCTAGGATTTTCTTATGATTTATGATCGTCCAAAATCAGAGATATGAACCATTAAAGACAGGCTGCTCCGAAGACAGGATAGGGAAAATAGAAAAAAAACATAACCCATCTATTTATTTCATTAATCCTTATACCTTAGACCTATAAACTAAATGAAACTATGGACAAAAATCCATAAGATCATTGCACTCATTACAAAGATGCAAAACAATCATAAGCATAATGACAAATCAACAAGCAATAAAGATGCATAGTTCAATCATTGACTCAACTTGCAATACTATCATTTTTATTACATAAAGGGCACAAATTCCTATTCTTTATCTAAGGATCTTGGGTAGTCTAGCATGACTTCTTCATTTGTCACTCTCACCGAATGCTTCTTTTAGGTTGGGTATCACTAACACTTTTTGGTGGTAGTCTAGTAGTGATCTGACTCTGTCTACTTCCATGGTGTATTTGTTGATTCTTCCATGAACAAGATTTAACATAATGTTCAACCTATTGGCAATGAGGACACCTTCTCTTAGCTGGATCTTTTGTGATGTCATACTTGACGGAATTGTTGCTTGGTGTTTTGTTAGCTTTCTGACTCTAAAGATTCATCTTGGTTTGACTGATCTATTTTCTAGCTCGCTTGGTCTTTCGAGGTTGAAACTCCTTATAGGTGATAGTCCACCCATCTATGCATACCTCATGTGAAGTAGTTTTAGCTTGAGAAGTTTCTAACTCTTTATAGTTTAGATTCATCTGACTAGGGATCAGAGCTAGATGTGACAAATCTAAATATTGATTGCTTCCCAATACTTGCTCTGTTGAGACCTCCTTTCTCTTCTCATCCATATTAGTTTCACAATTTGAGTTCACCTCAACCTTTCCTTGATTTGGCTTGCTTCGAGGATAGGGAAAACCATAGTTCATGCAACATTAACATTGATACTATCTTCTAAGAGTCTTGCTACCAGCACCTTCATTGGACTTCATTTTCTTCCAAGCTTCTACCACTTATCTCTTCATGGGTCCCTTTGGTATGTTGGTTTGACCTTGGGGCGAGCATTGTGGAGAACTCCCATATTGAGGCATTCCTTCAAGTACTTGCTTTTGCATAGCGATTAGCTTTTCCTTATCAAATGTAATCAAGGGTGGCATAGCTTGGTCTTCTGTTCTCTGATGTTGGTAGTTATCTTGTTACGTTCCATCTAATAGACCAAGAGAGAAGATTTGGAATAGAGACAAGGTCGTCATAACAGAACAGAGGCTAAAGTGAGCATAACTTTTTGCAATTAACAAGGTTAGAGAGAAAGCAAGAACTAAGCAAAGACAAAAGCATGCTAAGACATCTAGTTCTAACTATGCCTGTGTCCTATAGTCAGCATTGCTCTGATATAATTTGTAGCACCCGGTTTTTAGAACAAAACCAGATACACACTATATGTGAGCCCAGGGAGTCAAATCTCACATATAGCCACAAATAAGGGTAATATCAATAGGCAATGCTTAAATACATAACATATTAGTATAAAGAATATAACCTTAGAGTATAGGTAGTGGAAAGACAACTCTAATCTTCAGGCGAAGACTCCAAATCCACAAGGATGACTGACTGGTTGACCACAAGTCTAACTTCTCTAGACTAGCAATCTGGTACCCATCTAGGATTTTTATCCAAAGTATAGAAAAGTAAAGCAAGCGTAAGTACATGTCGTACTTAACAAATATATCATGGGGTTCATGAGGCTCAAAAGGCCGATACTGGTTTACTGCGATTAGCTTTAATAGGTCATCTTTTTAAGCAATTGAGTAGCAAAGAATTTATCATTCCCATAAACACATGATCAGGTAAACATGAATAATGAATAGCATAAACAATTAATTATTAGTATCATCATTAACCATTAATGATCATCTATTCCATAAGGGTTCTAAGGCCGCTTGTGTCCATGAGTACGGCTTTTATAACAATTTTACACTCTATAGAGGTTGTACACTTTCACTGTTTGTCATGATTTACCCTTTTGCCTGAGGTAGATAATCTCTTGACCCACTTCTAAGGAAGGTCGGTAGGGTTCACTATGAAGCCTTTCAAAGGTTCATCTAACAAGTTAGGGCCACTAAGGTTTTCCCATCAATAAGCATGAAACCCCCCTAAGGAGTGACTAACAAAGTGCACCCTCTTGGTAGGTCGAGATCATACTCGTCAGAGCCCCTCTTATGCTATAAAGGTAACCACTAACAAGCTAGAAAAGGTCCTCATATTGAGCCAAAGCCAGAGCCATATAGCCCTCATAGCTATACTGTAAGTCCCGAATGATCATTTACAGATAAGTCCTTAGGAAGAGGAATCTAGAGCATTTAGAAAGTAGCTAAACACTCTATCCCCCTATTTCTATGTTACTAAAAAGCCATGTTTTAATGTTTATTGCATATACCATTAGTCAAGTTATAAGATCATGGTTTTGGTTAAGCACTAGCAAAAACTACCCTATGCAATAACCCAAAGGTATCAAGGAAGCTAGGATATCAATTAGCTAGGAAATTTACTATAGTTGCCAAGGTAGACACATGCATCATGAATAAAATGATTAATGGTGAATAGGTATCAAGGATGGTCCCATGCTATACTTGCCTTACACATCGATCCTTCAGTAAGCTTTAATCTTCAACGTCCTTCTTCCTTTTTTGGATCACCACGTATATCTCACCGACTGGACGTAATCGTAGAACACCACACAAACATCCATACACATACATGCATAGCATACAATTGCATCTATATCAGAATGGTACACCAATCAAAGAAAAATAAGTAAAAGAGATTGAAACACGATTCTACGCATCGCTATGAACATACAATCACGAGAAGCACTCTAATCGGAGCTACGGTTGAAATAATACAACTACCGAGAGATTTGCTTTATATGTGGAAAAGAAGGCAATATGCTTCATTTATGTTAACTATATGAATTCATATATAAAAGATATTTTATAAATAATATAGATTAAATTAAGTCAATTTTAGATTTGAATTATAAAATCATATTTTATTTATAAAATCTAGTTACATAATCATTAATCAAGATATGATTTAAACCATGATTTTTCAAAAATAGTAATATAGTAAACATTATTACTAATGCATAGGTCACGTCGTTATGAAACCAACACAACTTGAACGGACTATTTTGGAGTTAAAATGAATAAGTTATGATTTAAACAAGTTTTCCTTTAGTTAAATAATAAATTAAATCTATCCATGAATTTTAGATATTGAAAACATGTCTGATAGTAGTGTAAACATGTAGAAAACATAAATATGATCCTAACGCAATTCAAATGGATCAAATCGGACTTAAAACGCAAAAGTTACGCATGAAATAAGGTTTAGTGGCATTTCTGTAAATAACTCGAACTCATTTTTGAATTAAAACAATTAAAATCTAAATTTTCAAGGATTTTGGACTGCATGCACTATTTATGGAAACCACAGGGACTAAAACAGAAGAAAACATGACCTAAAAGAAATTACTTTGAACTGATTTGGATTGCGGGTTGATTTACCGAAAACATAGGGGTTTTCTACAAAATATGCATGGCTTGACTGCGGGTTGACCCCGGGTGCTGACCAGTCGAACACGTGGCAGCACGCGGTTGGTGTGGTGGGCCCGCGCTAACCGGCGCTGTGGACCGAGTCCATGGCATGCGATGGACCGGTTACACCCCCACACGGTATGATCTAATCCTAGCCATGCAAAACAGATCCGACGGTGCCGTGTGATCGGGTGATTCCCCTGCCGTTGCTCTGTGCCTTCGGCGAGGCTTCCATTGTCGGTGGCGAGGGAGACACGGCGGTGGTCGTCGGGAGGGCATTCCGGACCTCCCTGGGTCAAACCAGGCACACCTAATTGTTCTATAGGCGCTCGCGAACACATTGGGTGCAAACCGAGGGCAGGGATCGTGCTGGAGCGGCGTCCCCCGGCGGCGCCATGGACGCCAGCATTGGGTGCTCACTGCTATAGCATTCTAGGGCACTAACCAAGATAAGAAGGGGACAAGGAGGTTCAGCAGCTCACCGCGAGTCTGGGAAAGGCAACATATGCGTCTGGGAAGGCTCCAAAGGCAGGGTCGACGACGATGGTGATCTAGAGAGAGAAGAATGGGCACGGTGAGGGTGAATCCGATCAAATCGTGACCAAAACCAAGAAATGGTGGTACCTACGAGCTTGGGGAACATGACAGAGCCTCAGGTCATGTCGGCGATGGTGATTGAGTCACGGGTATGGCGAATTGTGGTGGCGGTGGCGAGTGCTTGAGCACGGCCGGGAAAAGGGAGAAGAAGGGGAGGGTCGAGCTTGGGTTTTATAGAAGGGACGGTGCTGTGTAGATGGAAGGGAAGCGGGGTGTGGGCGGAATTGGCCGCTTGCCTTGTAGGAGCGATAGTGTAGTAGCTTGCTGTGCATGGCCATGCCATTGCCAGGAGCAAGAAAGGAAAGGCACATGAGGAAGAAAGGAAAGGGAAGGGGGCGCGGCGCTGATGGGTTGGACCCGTGTCGCGGCGAGAGGGAGAAGGGGAGAGTGGAGTGCGGTGAAAGCCAAGCAGGCCATCGTGTGAGCTAGGGCGGTGACTTGCACCTGCGAGGAAGCTGAAGCAGTCGCAAGCTAGGCTAGTGCGAGCGGGCCACATGTGGGAGAAGCAGGAAGGAGGGGAAGGGAGGGGCGGCTGGACCGGCCAGTAGGCCGAGCGTGGGAGGAGGAGGAAGCTGGGCCGGTGGAGAGGAAAGGAGCGGGCCGCCGAGTGGGCCGAAGCCAGGAAGAGAAGGAAGAAGAGGCTGGGCCTGTTCCTAGGGCTGGGCTGAAAAGGGACAAAAGCAAAAAAAAATTCAAATTCTAGTTTTCAAATCCCAAGCCAAATTCCAAATCAAATTCAAGTATAGTTTCAAATATACTTTCCTATTCAAATAAAAATGGACAATTTTGTTAGGCTTTCCAAGATAAACTTTACAACTTTAAAAATACTTTTATTTTTCTAATTTTCTTTTCTTTCTTTTCTTTTGTTTCAAAGCCATTTTCAAACCCTTTTAAAAAATATTCCAAATTACTTTGGAGTTTGGATCAACACCATTCATCACAATAAATAAAATGCCACAGCATGTATGCTCACACATGTTACTACCTTATGATGAATTTTAAATTAATGAAAATTTTATTTTTCCTATATTTTATGTGCACAAAAATTCATAAATAAATCATTTTAGCTCTATTTCAAAAGAGACAAATTTTAGGGTGTTACATAATACCTGTCAACCAACGCAGTTATGGCCGCTGAGTTGAACTTGGGCAACCCACGATGAACCTGAAAAGAGATGACATCTAGGCCAGCTCTTTGCAGGAAAGGAGTGTACCTATTGTCGTACTGCATGTCCAAGAACCCATTGTGGGTTCTAGGATGAAGGAGCAGAAGGTTCTACATGGAATAAAACATAGTCTCCCGTTACTTCATGAACATACGTACGCTCACAAAAATTTGAACAAGACGTATAGATTATTACCTACCCCTCCGCAATGAGATGTCCTCGGTGGGTCTCCTCGTACGCTGGGTCGAGCAGGTGCAATTACGCCATCCTATGAAAAAAGTCAATGAAATAGAAATTCAATATACAATGAAACATAAACTTAGAAATATACAAGTAATTGACACAATTACAAATATAAATTGAGACATGCATAATTAATTGAACGAATATGACAAATATGAAATAATGAAAACAACCAATAGTCGCACCTCACTAATCTGCCAATGGCAAGTGCATGAATTGTGGCCTAGTCTACCGCACTTGCCGCACTCATACTGCTCGAGGTCAGTAAGAAATAGGGTTCCTCTCCCACGCCTTGTTCTTCTGGGTATCTGATCCATAACCATCATATCCCTCATCCTCTTCCTTGATCCACGCTTGTTTCAATGGTAAGCTAGATCCGTGATGTAATTTGGCCCATCATATGGAGGCCACTCTCTAGGGTCCTGGAAAGGCACGAAGCGGGGGCTCCATGTGTGCACAAGCGTGTTGACACTAAACTCGTGAGATATCCTGCTCTCAATATGAAAGTTGTGATGTGTGGCAGAACCTCCTAAATTATAGGGCCCACATGCACCTGTCACTATCTGACGACCTTTGACATCTGTGCATATGTTTTCAGTAACTTAAGAAGATTGTCGAGTGTCCTCAGGGAACCCCGAATCATCCACGATTTTTGAGCAGGATCATGTTACAGAGTCATTGCAGTATTACAACATTTATTCAAATATCTACACCAGAGTAAAAACAGCGGAAGTCTTACAATAACATAATTTACAAAACAGTAGCTTCAAACCTCACAACTAAGTTCGATGATTATTATAAAATGAAATAGTGGAGTGGTATTATAATATAATACAAAACACACAATGAAACTGCTCTACCCAAGGGCCACACATGTACTTTTCATCGTCAGATTGAACAATAGTCATGCAGCACGATCCAAAACAAATCTACTCATGAGGCTCACCTACAACAAGGGTCAACGATCCCTGAGTACAAAAGTACTCAACAAGACTTAACCAAAATAAAACTAAAAAGACTTAGGAATGCAGGCTTAGGGATTCAAGGTATGGTTTTAGCAATAATCAAAGTTATTTTGCGTAAAAGCTCTTTAACAAAATTCTTTATTTCAACAGTTAAAACTTCATAAAATCATATACAAAGATGACACGATCCATAATGAGATCATGAATCTTCATATCCAACACCTTCACAAACCATTCTCAAGTTCCAGTTATTAATACTACGATGATGAACAGTGAGTTGAGTCTCCATAACCGAGGAGCAATGATGATTCGAACCGATTAAAAACCTAGCTGGGAATTCCAGACCACACGACATATGCAGGTCCCCGACCTACATATACCAACCTGCACTCAGATCCTCTAAAACAAGAATAGGTCCACGCCACCCAAGAATACAGTACTCCACCATTCTAGCCCATGGCCACGTGGGTACACGCTACTCTCGCCATCTCTCCACTCCCAGTGCGCGAGTAGCCATTCTCATAATAGAATAGCCGAGTAAAGGCTTACCGGAGTATGTGGTTAGCACTACAAAGTCTCACCTCATGCAATTCAACAACGGTACAGACCTTAATCGACACAGACGGAAAGGACCCACTCACAAGACCTCCATGTCTTGTGGCTCACATAAACTGAGTCCGCCCAGTCTAGATTTATTACTCCACATTCCCATATCACATGATAACATAAGTAACCAAGGTTCCATTTAAAACTTGCAGGTGGTAGGTAATCACCTGACTTTCATCGTTCTAAGCATAGCTATGCAAAACTAGGCATATACGAATTTAAAACTAGTAATATGGTAAATATGGAATAATAAGGTTGGTAATGTACCAATTTGGCTTGTACTTGACTCCTAATCACTTAATGCAGTAAAAAGAAGCAAAAGCGAAATCAATTTGTAAAATACAAGGTAGGGTTGTATGCATCCGGGGCTTGCCTTTGTTGACAGAAAAGTCCGGTTCCTGCGACGTTTCATAAGTATTTGATCCGGCCTCAACAGATGGATTAACCTCCTCCGCAACTTGATTAACTACTACGTGTTCACCTTTGTTCACTACACGTAGTAACAATGCCAAGTTTAACATGATGCTGAATACGAAACATGATGCTCAATGATGAATGCAAAAATTAGCAATTTGAATACAACTTTCCTTCGCGGTACAGTTACAAGTCAAACTAACCAAATCTTTTTTGTACTACTTACATCAATTGCCAAAGATCATTACCAACTAATGACCCAAGGACATCACTCAATCAAAAATGCAAACAAAACCAAAATCACTAAAGGTTACTATTTGCTTTTATGAATTAATTAATTAATTAAGAATTATGAAATAAATCAACTTGTTCCAATTGACCTCAAAATTTTTGTAAATGTTCATTACATGATAATTAAGTGACAAAACAAATTTCATAATTTTTGGACAATTAAATAAGCCTAGAAAAATCATGGAAATCCATTTATTAATAAATTGAGCAATTTTCATCACATTCAAAAATTACTCAAAAACATTATTTCATATTTTTATTAACTATTATACATCACAGAGAAGTCACACAAAAATTTTCATAATTTTTGGAGCTCTAAATAAATCTATACAAAAATAACAAAAACAGACACTATTCATTCAAATCTGAAAATAGAAAAATCCATTTTGAAATCACTGAGTCACTGAAACCTTGACCCCACCTGTCATCCCCTTCCTCCCGCACTGACTATGGCAATGACAGCGCTGACCAGTGATTTCTTGCCGATGGTGAGACCAACGGCGACAGCGAGAGTACCAACACACTCCCCTCATCACCCCTCATCGATTGAGTGTACTATCGAGACTAATTACAGCGGTGCACGAGCTTGCCGACAGCCATGGCGAACACGGTGGCACGATAGCACTATGCTGGTGAAACAAGGCTGGTAGCGACTAAACAAATGGCCCAGAAAGACTCAGGGGCTCACCCCGATCACGTTGGAGTCGAAGACCGAGCCAGAGGACCAACGGAGAGATGGGTCGACGTGTACAACAACCACGGCGGAGCAAGCCACGAGGACGGCGATGTTCCGGCTACTGCGATGGACAAAATGGTCAATCAACTAGGCATGAAGCACCATGGCATCACGAAGAAGCTGAAACAAGGCTTCACAAGGTCAGAGGCTCACCGTAGAGCGCTGGCCATGACGGCGCTGCCACGATGGAGATGTTGCCGGCCGCGAGGAAGAAGAACGTGGTCAGTGAGTTCCCGACGAAATTAGTCGACCATAGTTGGTTGGGTAGATGCGTAAGAAAAAGACAGAACTGGAATGGCCTTTACCGAGACAGCAACAGCGCTGGGGAGACGATGCGAGCTTGTCGGAGCTATGGCATCGGTGACTGGAAAACAGAGCAAGGGAAAAAAAAGAATGGCGACTGCTCCAGAGCTTTATAGGATAGCCAAGGAAGCAAGGAGAAGCCATGGTGGAGTCTTTCCCATGCCAGCACGAAGCCAAGGCCGCCACACGCGTGCCTGGAATGCCGAAGATGGTCGCCGACCATGTAGCAAGAGCGGTGAACACTGTTCATCGAATTTACAAAATTGCCATCTAGTTTGAAACTCAAATTACTTCCAAATTTTTGTAACAACTCAAAAATCTCCAAAAATAAAAGTTGTTCAAAATTCAAAGTTCTACAACTTTGCTTTAAAACCAACCCCAAATTCAGTCTAGATTTTGAAATGAACTTTTGAATTCGAATAGGGGAAATTTAATGAATTACGCCTTTTCGAATTACTCCAAATTTTTCATAACAACTTTGAAAACTCCAAAAACAAACTTTGTATAACTTGTCAAGCTCTACACTTTTGCTTTTGGGCTCAACTCCAAAATATGCTTAGATTTTGAAATGAGTTTTTAGGGTAGGATTTAAATGCTGAAAATCAGGGTTTTCTCGAAAATTTTTAAAAATCCAAGCAAACTTTGAACTTGAGTCAAACAATACAATTCAACACATACCACATAAATATAAACTTGTTTTAGCGTATGCATCTCAAAGTTTTCACCAAATGCCAAATGCTTTGCAATGCGTATGATGACATGTCAGGTTTTAGTATTTAAACACCTGAGGTGTTACAATCCTTCCCCTAAAAGAAATCTCGCCCCGAGATTCAAAGCCATAGAGTAAGTAATGGAAAAGGAAATGTGTCGCGAGAACACATTCAAGATCTGTCCATAAAACAGTTGAGGTCCCTTTACAAAACACAACTTGTACAACCGAGCTCAACTAACATTACTCTATTCTATATTGACGCTAGAAACTCTGGAAACTTTTCTAACAAGTAATCTTTTGATTCCCAAGTAGCTTCCTCTTATGAATGTTGATTCCATTATATTTTATAGAACTTGATTGTCCTCCTTTGAGTAACATGATCCTTCTGATCCAAAACTCAGATAGGATATTCGGAATAAGTCAAATCTGGTTCAAGTTCCACTCCTTCAACCTCAACATTATGCTCAGGCACTCAGAGACACTTCTTCAATTGAGAAACATGGAATACATCATGCACAGCTGCGAGATGTTCAGGTAATTTCAAGCGATATGCCACTTTTCCATACCTCTCCAAAATTTGATATGGTCCAATATATCGAGGTGCCAACTTGCCTTTAATACCAAAATGGGTAACTCCCTTCATTGGTGATACTTTTAGATATACAAAATCTCCTTTGTTAAACACCAATGGTCTACATCGTCTATCCGCATAACTCTTTTGTCGGGATTGAGCTATCTTCAAATTACTTTGTATTTGTCTAACCTTGTCTTCTATTTCTTTCACAAGGTCAACCCCAAAATATCTTCTTTCTCCAGGCTCAGACCAACTCAGCGATGTTCTGCATCTATGACCATAGAGTGCTTCAAATGGAGCCATTCTAATGTTTTCCTGATAACTATTGTTGTATGAGAACTCGGCCAAAGGCAAACATTCATCCCACTTTTTGGAATAGTTAAGAACACAACATCTTAACATATCTTCAAGTACTTGATTGACTCTTTCAGTCTGACCATTAGTCTAGGGATGATAAGATGTACTGTACTAGAAGTTTGGTACCTAACGAAGCATGTAAGTGTTTCCAAAAGTTGGAGACAAACTGGGTACCCCTATCTGACACTATGGTCTTTGGTACTCCATGCAAGCTCATGATTCTTGCTAAGTACATCTTGGCATATTGGATCGTAGGATATATAGTCTTGGTAGGAAGAAAATGTGCTGACTTAGTGAGTAGATCTACAATAACCCATACTGAGTCAAATCCCTTTGATGTCTTGTGTAGACCAACAATAAAGCCCATACTTATGTCCTCCCACTTCCAAGATGGTATAGGTAATGGTTGTAATTCACCAGCAGACCTCAAATGTATAGCTTTCACCTTTTGACAAGTATCACACTTTGCTATATATCTAGCAATCTCTATTTTCATTTTAGTCCACCAGAATCTTTGCTTCAAGTCATGGTACATCTTGTTGCTTCCTAGATGGATAGATAACCTAGTAGCATGTGCTTCTTCTAGAATTGACTACCGCAACTCAGGAACTTTTGGTACCACCAGGTGATCCTTGAACCATAGCACACCTTCATCATTTATGCTAAAGCATTCCGCTTTTCCATTCTTGACTCTTTCCTTGATATGGGCTATACCCTTGTTTTCCTTCTGAGCAGCAACAACTTGATCTCGAATAGTGGCTTCAACAATTATGTTAGTCAAGCTACCTTGTTGAATTACTTCTACATTCAATTTCTCCATTTTTTGGCATAAAGTCAAACCCATTGTTCTCACTGCCAGACAATTGCAATAACTTTTGCGACTGAGGGCATCTGCAACCACATTTGCTTTACCGGGGTGATAATGTACTTCCAAGTCATAATCTTTAATCAGTTCTAACCATCTTCTTTGTTGCATGTTCAACTCTGACTGAGTAAAGATATACTTTAAGCTTTTGTGGTCTGTATACATATAGCACATATTACCAAGCAGGTAATGCCGCCAAATCTTCAGAGCATGAACCACAGCTGCTAACTCCAGATCATGAGTCGGATAGTGTTCTTCATGTTGCTTAAGTTGCCTAGATGCATAAGCAATGACTCGGCCTTCTTACATCAACACACATCCAATACCAATACCTGAAGCATCACAATAAACATCAAATGGCTTCTCGATATCAGGTTGGGCTAATACTGGTGCAGTAGTCAACAATCTCATCAAGGTCTGGAAAGCCTCTTCACAATCAGATGACCAAACAAACTTAACTTGGTTTTTCAACAATTCCGTTATGGACTTTGATACTTTAGAGAAATCTAGAATAAACCGATGGTAGTACCCCGCCAATTCCTAGAAAACTCCGAACTTGATGAACTGTGGTTGGCGGTTTCTAATCAAGCACATCCTTCACTTTGCTTGGATCAACTGCAACGCCTTCAGCTGACAAGACATGTCCAAGAAATTGCACTTCCTTAAGCCAAAAATCACACTTGCTGAACTTGGCATATAGTTGATGTTCTCTCAAGCTGGGTCAGAACAATTCTGAGATGTTCTAGCATGTTCTTTCTTATTCTTAGAATATACTAGAATGTCATCAATAAACACCACTACAAACTTGTCTAGCTCAAGGCATGAATACTGAATTCATTAGATATATAAAATGAGCTGGAGCATTTGTCAAACCGAAAGACATTACCAAGTATTCATATAATCCATATCTTGTGGTAAATGCCATTTTGGGAATATCTTAGGCTTTATCTTGATTTGGTGATATCCTGACCTCAAATCTATCTTGGAGAAAACTTTGGCTCCAGCCAATTGATCAAAAAGCAAATCTATCCTGAGGTAATGGATACTTATTCTTGATGGTCACTTTATTCAACGGACGATAGTCAACACATAACCTCAGGGTCTCATCTTTCTTTTTCACAAAAATTGCCGGACATCCCCAAGGTGATGAACTAGGTTGGATAAACCCTTTCTCAATCAATTCTAGGTAACTGAGTCTTCAACTCAGCCAATTCCTTAGGTGGCATCCTATAAGCTCTCTAAGAAATCGGAGCTATTTTAGGTTGCAACTCTATGTTAAACTATACATCCCTATCAGGTGGTAGACTGGGTAAATCTTCAGGATCTTCTTCTTCTTCCGATTCATTATCATCGGCAAGGATGACACTAGGGTCCATTGCATTCAGCTTGGGGCTCATGATTTGGATTTAGTATATTGCTAAGCCTATGAACTTCCTCATGCAGATAAGTATTATGTTCTTCTAAATCTTCTACATAGAATTCTAGCTCATGAGTTCTAGCTCTAGCTACATTTTCCCTATGCCATGCTTCATTCCTTCCCTCCACCATATGAACTAACATGCTTTCGCAGTTCCTATGCGTAGTGGTGAGATGCCTCAATTGATCCTATAATTCTCCTACCTGTATAGCATCCAAAGCCCTATCTCTAGTAGCTTGTGCTAATTCTGTAGAAATTCCTCTATATCTCTACCTAGGGATTAGGCCTAGAGCTGCTACTGCTAGCACCGTCATTCCTAGGGGCAAGTTGGTGATGAGGAACTCCTTTGGGTCCAGTGGACTTATGGGGCATCATCTTGGTATGAGCCATACTGTAGGAAGCCAATTTAATCCAAGTAAGATCATTTGATCAAAGTCTAAAGAGTAGCTATGATGGATTACATTACTCAAACCAGACTCACTACTCAACTCTAGACTCAAAGGTGAAGGAAGTAACTAGTAAATTAATCATGATGCATGAATCGTTCTTACGATCAAAAACATCAAAGCTTATAATGCACATAAACAACATTTGTTTTTATATAGGGCATAGTAAGATTACTACTCCACCACACAAAACCTTTTTAATCAAATAAGGAATGGTGAGAAAGAAATAAGATAAGTCAAAAGTAATTTGGACCAAATTATCAAGTTAAATGTAGTCATCTAAATCATTTTGAAGTTTTTGTAAAACAATACAACAAAAACCTTGCAACAATCGCTCAGATACCATTCTGTGGCAGAACCTCCTAAATTATAGGGCCCACATGCACCTATCACTATCTGACGACCTTTGACATCTGTGCATATGTTTCTGGTAACTTAAGAAGACTATCAGGTGTCCTCGGGGAACCCCGAATCATCCACGATTTTCGAGCAGGATCATGTTACAGAGTCATTGCAGTATTACAACATTTATTCAAATATCTACACCAGAGTAAAAATAGCGGAAGTCTTACAATAACATAATTTACAAAACAGTAGCTTAAAACCTCACAACTAAGTTTGATGATTATTACAAAACGAAATAGTGGAGTGGTATTATAATATAATACAAAACACACAATGAAACTGCCCTGCCCAAGGGCCACACATGTACTTTTCATTGTCAGATCGAACAATAGTCATGCAGCACGATCCAAAACAGATCTGCTCATGAGGCTCACCTGCAACAAGGGTCAACGATCCCTGAGTACAAAAGTACTCAACAAGACTTAACCGAAATAAAACTGAAAAGACTCAGGAATGCAGGCTTAGGGATTCAAGGTATGGTTTTAGCAATAATCAAAGTTATTTTGCATAAAAGCTCTTTAACAAAATTCTTTATTTCAACAGTTAAAACTTCATAAAATCATATACAAAGATGACACAATCCATAATGAGATCATGAATCTTTATATCCAACACCTTCACAAACCATTCTCAAGTTCCAGTTATTAATACTACAATGATGAACAGTGAGTTGAGTCTCCATAACCGAGGAGCAACGACGATTTCGAACCGATTAAAAACCCTAGCTAGGAATTCCTGACCACACGACATATGCAGGTCCCCGACCTACATATACCAACCTGCACTCAGATCCTCTAAAACAAGAACAGATCCACGCCACCCGGGAATACAGTACTCCACCATTCTAGCCCATGGCCACATGGGTACATGCTACTCTCGCCATCTCTCCACTCCCAGTGCGCGAGTAGCCATTCTCATAATAGAATAACCGAGTAAAGGCTTACCGGAGTATGTGGTTAGTACTACAAAGTCTCACCTCATGCAATTCAACAACAGGTACGGACCTTAATCGACACAGACGGAAAGGACCCGCTCACAAGACCTCCATGTCTTGTGGCTCACACACACTGAGTCTGCCCAGTCTAGATTTATTACTCCACATTCCCATATCACATGATAACATAAGTAACCAAGGTTCCATTTAAAACTTGTAGGTGGTAGGTAATCACCCGACTTTCATCGTTCTAAGCATAGCTAAGCAAAACTAAGCATATACGAATTTAAAACTGGTAATATGGTAAATATGGAATAACAAGGTTGGTAATGTACCAATTTGGCTTGTACTTGACTCCTAATCACTTAATGTAGTAAAAAGAAGCAAAAGCGAAATCAATTTATAAAATACAACGTAGGGTTGTATGCATCTGAGGCTTGCCTTCGTTGACGGAAAAGTCCGATTCCTGCGACGTTTCACAAGTATTCGATCCGACCTCAACAGATGGATTAACCTCCTCTGCAACTTGATTAACTACTATGTGTTCACCTTCGTTCACTACACATAGTAACAATGTCCATGTTTAACATGATGCTGAATACGAAACATGATGCTCAATGATGAATGCAAAAATTAGCAATTTGAATACAACTTTCCTTCGCAGTACAGTTACAAGTCAAACTAACCAAATCTTTTTTGTACTACTTACATCAATTGCCAAAGATCATTACCAACTAATGTCCCAAGGACATCACTCAATCAAAAATGCAAACAAAACCTAAATCACTAAAGGTTACTATTTGCTTTTATGAATTAATTAATTAATTAAGAATTATGAAATAAATCAACTTGTTCCAATTAACCTCAAAATTTTTGTAAATGTTCATTACATGATAAGTAAGTGACAAAACAAATTTCATAATTTTTGGACAATTAAATAAGTCTAGAAAAATCATGGAAATCCATTTATTAATAAATTGAGCAATTTTCATCACATTCAAAAGCTACTAAAAAACATTATTTCATATTTTTCTTAACTATTATACATCACAGAGAAGTCACACAAAAATTTTCATAATTTTTGAAGCTCTAAATAAATCTATACAAAAATAACAAAAATAGACACTATTCATTCAATTCTAAAAATAGAAAAATCCATTTTGAAATCACTGAGTCACTGACACCTTGACCCCACCTGTCATCCCCTTCCTCCCGCACTGACTACAGCAACAACGGCGCTGACCGGCGATTTCTTGCCGTCGGTGAGACCAACGGCGACAGCGAGAGTACCAACACACTCCCCTCATCACCCCGCATTGATTGAGTGTACTATCGAGACTAATTACAGCGGTGCACGAGCTTGTCGACGGCCATGGCAGACACGGTGGCACGGCTGCGCTACGCTGGTGAAACAAGGCCGGTAGCGACTAAACAAATGGCCTAGAAAGACTCAGGGGCTCACCCCGATCACGCTGGAGTCGAAGACCGAACCAGAGGACTAATGGAGAGATAGGGTCGACGTGTACAGCAACCACGGCGGAGCAAGCCACGACGACGGCGATGTTCCGGCTACTACGGTGGACAAAACGGTCAATCAACCGGGTACAAAGCACCACGGCATCACGAAGAAGCTGAAACAAGGCTTCACAAGGTCAGAGGCTCACTGTAGAGCGCTGGCCACGACGGCGCTACCACGACAGAGATGTTGCCGGCCGCGAGGAAGAAGAGCGTGGTCAGCGAGTTCCCGGCGAAATCAGTCGACCACAGTTGGCTGGGTGGATGCGCAAGAAAAAAAACGGAACTGGAACGGCCTTTACCGAGACGGCAACGGCGCTGGGGAGACGATGCGAGCTCACCGGAGCTATGGCGTTGATGACTGGAAAACAGAGCAAGGGAAAAAGAAGAACGGCGACTGCTCCAGAGCTTTATAGGACGGCCAAGGAAGCAAGGAGAAGCCACGGCGGAGTCTTTCCCACGCCAGCGTGAAGCCAAGGCCGCCACGCGTGCGCCTGGAACGCCGAAGATGGTCACCGGCCATGTAGCAAGAGTGGTGAACACTGTTCATCGAATTTACAAAATTGCCATCCAGTTTGAAACTCAAATTACTTCCAAATTTTTGTAACAACTCAAAAATCTCCAAAAATAAAAGTTGTTCAAAATTCAAAGTTCTACAACTTTGCTTTTAAAACCAACCCCAAATTTGGTCTAGATTTTGAAATGAACTTTTGAATTCGAATAGGGGAAATTTAACGAATCACGCCTTTTCGAATTACTCCAAATTTTTCATAACAACTTTGAAAACTCCAAAAACAAACTTTGTATAACTTGTCAAGCTCTACACTTTTGCTTTTGGGCTCAACCCCAAAATATGCTTAGATTTTGAAATGAGTTTTTAGGGTAGGATTTAAATGCTGAAAATCAGGGTTTTCTCGAAAATTTTTAAAAATCCAAGCAAACTTTGAACTTGAGTCAAACAATACAATTCAACACATACCACATAAATATAAACTTGTTTTAGTGTATGCATCTCAAAGTTTTCACCAAATGCCAATGCTTTGCAATGCATATGATGACATGTTAGGTTTTAGTATTTAAACACCCGAGGTGTTACACGATGCCTAGCTGCTGCCACCAAATGAGAACATGGAAAGTGGTACTACCTTGGTTTACCACAAGTGCATGTGAAATCTTGGAGGATTACCACATGCATCCTCGACTCTAGGACCTCGTCGTCGGACGTTGTACCACCCCTATGCTCAACCTGATAAATCCCTGTAGCGTGATCAAAACATGTAACCTCATATGTACTAGCCCTTTCATTTGCCTTCTCTAGGTGTGCCTTTGGTTTTGGAGCCCATATCTCTCCATCACTCTGCAACTTCAATGCATGGGCAGTGTCTATCGTTGAACCAGGCAACAAGCTTGTAGAAGGTGAATTGAACGATTGCATTCATGGGCATACCACGTATCCCCAATAGCAACTTATTGAAAGACTTCGCCATGTTGCTGCACTGAAACTTTTACCTCCATCCACCGACGTCGTGAGCTCTTGTCCATTTCTCCAAATCCCTCATCAAACCTGTGAGCCATTGTCTACCTTCTGCATTTGATGCGGTTCTGACCTGCTCCAACTTTTTCTAAAAGTACTTGTCCTCAAGCTGTTGAGCAGCCTCCTAAAATAGATCAAAGTTATCCTTCACACCTATCCTTCCAGAGTAGATTCTCGGTAAGGTGCCAAGTACACCAATGATGGTGTAAAGGTGCATACCCCTCTATCTACTCTCGCACGGTATTACGTATGCCCTGGTGCCTATCAGATATGACTCCAACCTCCCTACCAGGGCCAACCACATGTATCCAGACTAGACTCAAGAACCATCCCCAACTGTCATTGTTCTCCTTCTCAACCTAAAGCAAATGCCAAAGGAACTAACTTGTTGTTCATGTCACAAAATATGGCTATAAGAAGTGTGCCCTAGTATTTGCCAATCAAGAATGTGTCAGTCAATGGAGAAGATAGGACGATAGTGCCTAAAGACCTCGACACATTGAGGGAAGCACCAGAAAGCATGGAATAATATCTGGCTCCCATCCTTCCATACATTTGATTTTGGGATGTACTCATAATGCATGCCTAGATTCACTGATTTGATTGCATTGAAAAGTACTGACAGCTGCTCATACCCATCCTCCCAGTCCCCATATATCATCTTCCATGCTCGCTGCTTAGCCCTCCAAGCTTTACCATAAGTTATCACATAACCTCCATACAATGCCTCAACTGGTCCTAATAATTGTCCTAACCTTCACGTTGGGTTCTCCCTACAATATTCCCATCAACCGCTTGGCAATGAGGGTAGATGTCAACTGCCGATGCTTCAGTGTCCACTCATGGTCAGCATAACTGTGTGGCCCAACAACTTTTGTGATCTTCCACTTTTTGGTGACCTTTTGCTTCCTTGAACAAACACTCCATGGGCAGCATTCCTTGTCACACACAACTATGTAATAGCGCTCTGCATATGAATGCAAGACCTTGTAAGGTCTCTTTCATATCACTGCAAACGCCTGCAACCACCTCTTCAATGCAGGGAGGTCCTTGAATACCCTACCCTTCTCAATTACCATGTTAGGGTCAGCCTCAGGAGCTTCTAGGAGCTCATCATCACATTCTTCTGCACACGCCTGATCGGAATGAGCAAGATCGCTGAACTCGTGAACTCTTGGATCACGGTGGTCAGGGAAAGATATGCCTCAGCATCTCAACATCACTCTCTGTCAGCTCTCCAATAGGATGATCATCATCAGAATAAAGAGCCCTTGCCATCTCATATGGCTTCGAATCATTCATAATTTCAATACTATTAGAGCCACGGAATCCATCTCTATAGTGTACTTGCACAGCAATAGTGGATACATCCACATTTTTAGAAATATCTCCTGCAACATAAGTAGAAAAATGAGAAAAGAATGAAAAAATGGATGTAAGGAAGGGGGTAAACTCCCAATAACCATGTGGATAAGACACTTACTTGGATGATTCTGTGTCAAAGGGATCCCATGATAAGGATCTGTCACAACGTCATGAGTCTGACAAGCATCTCCAACTAGCTCATTGGGGGCAGATTGAGCATCGGGAACTGTAGGTGCAACCTCCACATCCGTATCAGGTTCCAGGACGGGAGGGTCAAAGTGTGCCTACTGACCCATTGGTGGGGAAAACCCATGAGGGATGGGATCAACTAACACCCAACGCACAACCACGTCCAAACTTTGGAACTAGAACTTCATAGCCGATCTCACATAGTTCTCCCACTGATCTGCACACCCAATTGGGATCATCTTCCTTAGGATGTTGGGAGGGTGTAGGGTCAAGATGGCGACTAGAGGGGGTGAATAGTCGTTACTAAAACTTTAATCGCGTCGGCTAACCGAAACAAGTGCGGAATTAAAACTATCGGTCTAGCCAAGACTACACCCCTCTATCTATGTTCTCTAGCACCTTGAAAAGATCCTAATTGAGCAACAAAGGTGCCGGGCTAACTAGAGCTCACCTAACCAATTCTAGGAGCAAGGTCACACAAACCTATGCCACTAATATTTCAAGCAATGAGGGAGCTCCTACACATGCTAGTAAGCAAAAGCACAAAGCCAACTAAGCTCACTAGCTATGCTCAATAATTAGGCAACCAATGCCAAATTAGAGAGCAGCAAATACTTAGCTACACAAACTAAGCAAAGTGACTAACAAGGTTACACAAACCAAATTAGCCACGCAAGGGAGCTACTTCTATGCTATACAAGCAAGAAGGTAACTAGTGAGCTACACAAGCTAACTAATTACAAGAGCAACTACACAAGCACAATGTATATAAAAGTAATCACAAGCTTGTGTAAGGGGATTGCAAACCAACGGGAAGAACAAGGTTGACACGGTGATTTTCTCCTAAGGTTCACGTGCTTGTCAACACACTATGTCCCCGTTGTGTCGACCGCTCACTTGGTGATTTGGCGGCTAATTGGCATCACCTGCCAAGCGCACATGTCGGGCACCGCAAGAACCTACCCCGAAAGTGAGGGTAGCTCAATGACACGTTCAACTAGAGTTGCTCTTCGTGGCTCCCGCGGGGCGAGCACAATGCCCCTCACAAAGCTCTTCTCCGAAGCACCGCACAAGCTTCTTGCGGGCTTCGACGGAGACCACCACCAAGCCATCTAGGAGGTGGCAACCTCCAAGAGTAACAAGCACCACCGGCTTGCAACTCGATCACCTAGTGCCACTCGATGCAACCTCATGATGCAATCACACTAGAATCGCTCTCTCACATAATCGGATGATCACTATCAAGCATATGTGAGATGGAGGGCTCCCAAGCACTCTCAAGCATGGACACAAAGTCCCCTAAGGTGCTCAACGCTAGCCATGGTTGAGACTCCCTTCTATTTATAGCCCCACGGGCTAAACTAGCCGTTACCCCTTCACTGGGCAAAAGTCGGGATGACCGGATGCTCTGGTCAGATCGACCAGATGCTGGACCCCAGCGTCCGGTCGTGCGATGCACGCCACGTGTCCCCTGCTTTAAACGTTGATCGCCCAATCTCAATGGTCAAGTTGCGACCAGACACAGCTACTCAAAGTGACCGGACACAGCAACCCTAGCGTCCAGTCATTTCTAGTAAGGTACCAGCTGCGATCGGACGCGTCCGGTCGGTCATGATCGGACGCAGCATCAGCGTCCGGTCCTTCTCCACCTTCTCTGCATCGCCTACGTCACCATACGTCAGCCTGACCGGACGCACCCTACTAGCGTCCGGTCACTTTCAGCGCTAGCGTCCGGTCCACTCTGTGAGACCTTGTCATTTCTATATAGGGCGCCGATGGCACCATCGGACTATCCGCACTCTACGGGCGGACACTCCGCCGGTGGAGTTTCTAACCCTTCTCGCCTCCGTTTCATCGTCCGAGTTGATCCACATCAACTCCATCTTCATCTTCTTTGTAAATGTGCCAACACCACTAAGTGTACACCACCATGTGTATGTGTGTTAGCATTTTTACAATCATTTTCCAAAGGATTAGCCACTCAACTTGCCACGCCACTCAATCCTAGCGACTATGCAAAGTTAGATCACTCGAGTGGCACTAGATGACCGATATGCAAACAAGTTTGCCCCTCTTGATAGTACGGCCATCTATCCTAAACCCGCTCATCAACTTCTCTACACACCTATGACTGGTGAAATAAAATACCCTAGGTTATACCTTTGCCTTGCGCATTCCATTCCATCTCCTCCAATGTTGATGCAACACATGCACCAACATGATCAACAATGATATGATCCACTTCATATCATCACGTGATCATATTGGTTCATCGATCTTGACTTCACTTGCTTTTCACCGTTGCCTTCGTCCATCGGCGCCAAGTCTTGCTCAAGCTTCACCGCCACGCGGTCCATCGCTCCAAAGCCTCCGACTTGCCCTTCACGCTTGCAACCGGTCCATCAAGCCAAGTCTTGTCTTGATCTTCTCTACCTTGATCACATGACTCAATGCCATGTCTCATTTGCAATGAGCTCCTTCATCATCACATGTGTGAGCTTTGCAACATCTCCAAGCCATTTTCACCTTCATGGCATAGGTTGCTCACACGCATGTACCTGTGGACTAATCACCTATGTATCTCACATAAATACAATTAGTCCACCTAGGTTGTCACTCAATTACCAAAATCACATAAGGACCTTTCAATCTCCCCCTTTTTGATAATTGATGACAACTCTACAAAGATATGGAAATTAAGCTCTTTTGGATTCATGTTGCTTGCCCAAGCAATTTTACCATAAGTAAATGATTTTGGACAAGTACCACAAACCCGAGATGGTAGTATTAGCTCTCCCTACATATGTGCTAGAGTGTTTGATTTGAAGCTCGCACATATGCATAGATTAAAATTGTGGAAGAGTAATTACTACTAAATGATGCTAAGGTGTATAGAATAAACCTTCATCATCATGTGTGAGCTTTGCAACATCTCCAAGCTATTTTCACCTTCATGGCATATGTTGCTCACATGCATGTACTTGTGGACTAATTACCTGTGTATCTCACATAAACACAATTAGTCCACCTAGGTTGTCACTCAATTACTAAAACCATACAATGACCTTTCAGAGGGGAAACCTAGGTGAAGTACACCCTCCACTGCGATGCCATCATCATCATCAGCTCCATGGCAATGTAGCTCCTCCCGAGCCCTTGCAACCAACTCACTAAATAAAGGCTTCTCATTGAATAACATAGGCACGCTTTGCATCTCAATAAACTCAACATATCCATAGAGATCTCTTTCAATGGTGCCTCCATGATATATGCTCACTAGGTTGTCCATCTAGTTCATACACATAAGGACACACAATTCCTTTAGTCCAGTATAAATGAAGCATACTAAGTACAAGGTCTCTAGTATGTAATAACTAACTAAATAGATACTATCAATTCACTACTAACTACTAAGTACTACTAACTAACTATGTCAAGTAGCTATCTAACTAACTATGTAACTAAGTATATAACTATTTAACTAACTATCTTACTAACTATAACTATGTAACTAACTATATATCTAACTATGTAAAGTATCCATCAATCAACCTATCAATCTAAATAGCTTTCTACCTATCTAAATCACTACCACACTAACCAACTAATAACCATAGTTAAATAACAAAATTTAAAAACTAATGTACCTCGAGTGCAGGGGAGGCGCAGCTGGTCGACAAGAAGCAGAGACGGCTGGCGGGGAAGCTGTCGTGCGCCCACACATGCACCCGACCGACAACCAGAGTGGCCAAGCGGGCGGGGCGGGCGGCCATAGGAGGCCAACAAACAGCACCCCCTTACCGGCCTATGGCCCTTGCTGCCCTTGTGGAGCGAGCAAGGGGGGGGGGGGTGGCGCAGCAGGGGCCGACGCGATCGCTCCCGTCCGGGTTCAACGACGGGTAGGGCGATGCAGCAGTCGTGGGCGGGGCACAACGCCTCGCGGCTTGGCGCGCGGGGTGGGGATGGGCGTAGTGGGGCACTCCCGGCCGGCGTGGCGCAGCACGGCACGCGGGGGCTCGGTGGCCCGGGCGCGTGGTGCGGGGCGCGGCTCGCCAGCGAGCGGGACGAGGCGTGGCCCAGGGCGCGGCTGGCCGGCGCGTGAGACGGGGCATGGCCGCGGATGGCGCGGGACGAGACGCGCGGGGCGGCGCGTGGCCGGCTGGCGTGCGGGACGGGACAGGGTGGGGCGCACGGCCGGCGCGGGCGGGGCAGGGCGGCCACGGCAGGGACGCCGGGGTGGTCGGGGCACAGCGGCCGCGGCGAGGCGGGCGGGGCGAGGCAGCCGGGGCGGCCGACTGGCGTGCGGCGCCTGGGGATGGGGGAGCGGCCCGGCCGTGCCGGCCTGCGCGGGACGGGGCGCCGAACCAGTCGTCGGGTACGACGAGGCCGAGCGGCACCAGTGGCGGGAGGTGTCGGGCGAGAGAGAGAGTGGGAGAGAAAGGAAGAGAAGGAAGATAGAAAGGAAACGTACCCACCTGTAAGGCCGGCTCGGCGCCAGGATCTTTGGCGCCAAGCTCGGCGTCAAGGTGCCTGCAAGTCACTGTCACGTCTGCATCGAGCCCAAGACCTAGGCACCAAAATCTACGGCGCCGAGACGTGTAAGCTCGGTGCCACCAACGATGACGTCGATCTAAAGGGTCCAGATTTTAAAAGCATATCTTCATAGACATATTTATGAAAAACTAAAAAAAAAAGGCTAAAAACCAAAAAATTCAGTCGCCGTCGCCCCCGGCTCCACCGCCAATTCCTCTATAAATAGAGCTCCCAGCGCACGCCGAGACTCTCCTCCCAATTCCCCTCTCATTTGCGCAGCCTTCTTCTGCAGGCGAGTTTGAAATCATCTCGTTCAATTCAGATCGTCCCCTGCTCTCTCTCTCTCTCTCTCTCTCTCTGTCTCTCGCCAAGCACAAGCTTCTGTGTGTGCGTTCGTGTTGCGGCGGCCTTGTTTGCTGATTGGCTGCTCAGATCCTCTCTGATCCAGAGGCAAGCAAAAGCCATGGCTCTCACGCTGCGTTCCTGGACATCGTTCCTGTCGCCCGTGGACCCCACCTCCAAGCTCCTCCACAAGCCCGCCGACGAGGCGCCGCCGTGCTGCGTCGCGGTGCCCCCTGCCGCGCCCAGCCGCAGGCCGCGCGCGCTCAGTGCGGCCGCGGCCGCGGCGCCCTCACCGGCGGCGGCGACGGATCGCGCGCCGGCGGAGGCGCTGCACGGCGGCGGCGGCGCGGGCCAGCAGCACGGGCTGCCGCGCGGCGGGGTGCCGGTGTACGTGATGCTGCCGCTGGACACGGTGGGGCCCGGCGGCCAGCTGTCGCGGCAGCGCGCCGTGGCGGCCAGTCTGATGGCGCTGCGGGGCGCCGGTGTGGAGGGCGTCATGGTGGACGTGTGGTGGGGCGTCGTGGAGCGGGACGGCCCGGGGCGCTACGACTGGGAGGCCTACGCCGAGCTCGTGCGCATGGTGGAGCGCGCCGGACTCCGACTCCAGGCCGTCATGTCCTTCCACCAGTGCGGGGGCAACGTCGGCGACACCTGCAAGTAAGCATCTCCATTCCATAAATCACCTTGCCTTGCCCTGCCCTGGGTCCTGGTAGCTGTAGCAAACTAGCAATCACGCTGATAAAGCTGCGACGTTGATTTGGTGCGAGCTCAACTCTTGATGCTTCAGAGTTCAGATTTCATAGTGTGAAATCTACTGCGACGTTGAAGGTTTTGAGGAACCAATTGCTGTTCTTAGGGGGTGTTTGGTTGGACCTTCTCAATTTTGGTCACTGTCACATCGAACTGTTTGGTACGAAGTATTAAATATAGACTAATTACATAGACTAATTACATAGTTTACGACTAATTTATGAGACGAATCTTTCAAGCCTAATTAGGTAATGATTTGACAATGTTTTGCTATAATAAACATGTGCTAATGACGGATTAATTAGACTTAAACAATTTGTCTCGTGGAGTACCGATGGATTATGTAATTTATTTTTTTTATATCCGAACACCCCATACAACAGTCCTCCTGACATACCTTCTAAATTTTAGTCGCAGGAACCCAACACTACCTTAGCTTCAAAGGTGTCTAATCTAAAAGCATAATAAATCTCAAACAGGGGGTTACTGGATTTGGTTGACGGTTACTGTGGTTTGTCGCTTTTCATTTGTTGGTCCCTTGCACGCAAGGAACTTGGTATGCCCCGGTCGGCAAGCAATCAGAACACTATAATATTACTAATAGCAACAGAACAGACACAGAGACGTCCCTATCACAGGAATTGAAGGGGGCATTGTGCTTGATGAGAAAAGACAGAGACGTCCCTATCACAGGAATTGAAGGGGGGAATTGTGCCTGATTAAGGCTCCGTTGAGTTCCGAGCCAAAAACAAAAAAATTTAAGATTCTTCGTCACATTCAAATTTTGCGGCACATGCATGGAGTACTAAATGTAGACGAAAAAAACTAATTACACAGTTAGCCGAGAAATCGTGAGACGAATCTTTTAAGCCTAAATAGTCCATAATTAGACAATTTTTGTCAAATAAAAACGAAAGTGCTACAGTAGTCAAAAGCCAAAAATTTTCGGAACTAAACGGGCCTTAAGTGGTCATAATTTTGCAAACCTCTAACCAAAAATACTAAAATTGTGCATGAGTAAGTTTATAGGGCTAAACTGCTAACCAACAGCAGCAACTTGTGCTCGATTTAAGTTGGCATAATTAATTTTGCAACAGAAGTGATTAAACAAAAACAGAGTATGCCTAACAAACTTGGATGAAAAGGGTGAATGATTTCTCTGTTGTTGGAACTCTTGATTGATTCATGTTGGTTGCTCTGACGTTTGCAGCATCCCGTTGCCGCCATGGGTGCTGGAGGAGATGCGCAGCAACCCGGACATCGTGTACACGGACAGGTCCGGTCGCCGGAACCCTGAGTACATCTCTCTCGGCTGCGACTCACTGCCGGTGCTCAAGGGCCGGACCCCCATCCAGGTCTACACCGACTACATGCGCAGCTTCCGCGAGAGGTTCCGTGACTACCTCGGCAATGTCATCGCGGTAATTAACCAGCCACCGTTATTACGATCACTTAACATTACAATGCAGTTGAGCATAAGGATGTCATGTTGTGATCTTAGGCTAAACCACTTGTGTTTAACTGTTGCAGGAGATCCAAGTGGGCATGGGTCCTTGTGGAGAGCTGAGGTATCCTTCATACCCTGAGGCCAACGGAACATGGCGTTTCCCGGGCATTGGCGAGTTCCAATGCTATGACAAGGTAGGAAACAACACAGGCACATCTGATAATGAATTGTTGAGGCTTGAGGGGTATTCGGAGTTGCTGGTGAACGTTTGCTGAATTGTTCTCCGTGTTTGCGTTGGTACAGTACATGCAGGCATCGCTGGAAGCCGCAGCCGTGGCGGCGGGCCACGAGGAGTGGGGGAGGGGCGGACCGCACGACGCCGGGGAGTACAAGCAGATGCCCGACGACACAGGCTTCTTCCGGCGCGACGGCACGTGGAGCACCGAGTACGGGCATTTCTTCCTGGAGTGGTACTCGGGCATGCTCCTGGAGCACGGTGACCGCGTCCTGGCCGCGGCCGAGGCCATGTTTGGCAGCACGGGCGCAACGCTCTCCGCCAAGGTCGCTGGCATCCACTGGCACTACCGGACCCGGTCCCACGCCGCGGAGCTCACGGCCGGGTACTATAACACGCGGGACCGCGACGGGTACGCGCCGATCGCGCGCATTCTGACCAAGCGCGGCGCCGTGCTCAACTTCACATGCATGGAGATGAAGGACGAGCAGCAGCCACAGCACGCCAGCTGCTCCCCCGAGCTGCTGGTGCAGCAGGTCAAGGCCGCGGCCAGCAAAGCCGGGGTGGAGCTCGCCGGCGAGAACGCGCTGGAGCGGTACGACGAGGCAGCGTTCTCTCAGGTGACGTCGACGGCGCGCGGTGCGGGCCTGGCCGCGTTCACGTACCTGCGCATGAACAAGACGCTCTTCGACGGCGACAACTGGCGGCAGTTCGTGTCCTTCGTCAGGGCCATGGCCGACGGCGGCGCAAGGCCGGCGCTGCCGCGGTGCAACACGGGGCACTCGGACCTGTACGTCGGGTTCGTCGACGCCGCCAAGGGGAGGAAGGCGCCGGAGGCCGAGGGCGCCGCCACCGGCGCGGCACTGTAGGTGGATGCCCATGCGTGTGCGTGCACACAGACACATGCGCCGTGCTGTTGTATATGTGTAGGGTACGTGCACCGAAGAAGGGGAACTGTATAGATTCAGTCAGGGCCTTGCAGGTTGCAGAATTTTATAGGCTGTAATCGAGCAGGTAGGTAAGGAGGCAGGCATGTCAGAACTTAGGCTGTCAGCAGTTTATGATTGTAAGTTTTTTCGCTCTCTCCGTCACATCAAATCTTTGAACATATGTATGGAGTATTAAATGTAGATAAAAAAATAACTAATTACATAGTTTGATTGTAAATTACGAGACGAATCTTTTGAGCCTAATTAGGCCATGATTGAACAATAATTGTCAAATACAAACGAAAGTGCTACAGTACCAACTACTGATTCCGATTCCTCAGTCTAAACGAAGCCTTGTTCCATTTCGAACTGTACTATAAGGAGCAGCTTGGTGACTGTTCACTGTCATGAAGGAAAATAGAAATGCCATTTACTACAAGTAACTAGATGAACTACAAATTGCGCATACATTTTCACAGTGCTCAGTAGGAAACATGGCAGGTGTGAAATCAACCAATGACACTTGTAGCTATCTGAAATCAGTGATTGATCACTGAGAAAAACATACCTTACCTTGCCTATAGTGATCCATGGGTAGTTAGTGTTTTGAGCAGTCTTGGTAAAATAAACTAAAAAATGGTTCCGCTAAAGTCATGGTAAACAAAGAGGTCTTCAACTCTGTAACGTAGTGAAAACTATACTTACAACCATCCTTGATTCCGCATCATTTTACACAGAATCTCTTGTATTAAGATTTTTGAATGGAATAAAACTTGTTGAGTAAGTAGTTAATTAAAAATAAATGACAAGATAACCAATTAATCAAACTGTACCATTGTTTGAAAATGAAAGAAAGATGCCCCAACTTGAAAAATGAATAGACCTTAGCTGGTTAGCAATTAATCAAACACAGGGAGACACTGAAGTCTTCGGATGACCAAAAATGGTTAGTTCTATTTGCCCTCAATGAACATTTATATGATATAATAAGGTTATGTGAATCAACTATTTTAGTTCGCAGGACTAAAAAATAAACCAAAATACTGTTCCGGCTGATTGTTGTGAGGGAAAAATACGGTTCTATCTGGGAACACTGTTCGCGTGAACAGTGCCATTATGAGAGCGCTGGCAGCCCAGCCGCAGCTGGCCAGCCAGCCGAACGCGGTGTTAGTATCACAAAAATGGTAATGGGAATATCTATTTTAATATCACAAAAACTGAAACAATGGAGCCATCATCTGTCATGGCATCTTCAGTGCGGACTTTTGTTAAAGAGAAACCTAAGCATCACATAGCTTCACTAATAACCTGGGGAAAAAAATAGTCGCTTCTTTTCTAGTTTAGTCCTGCATTACACATGTACATTTGCTAATCCAGAACAAAATTTAACAATTTAATTACACTTATAAAGACATCTTCACGACCTTTTGGCAGTATTCCTCGTCAATTAGCAGCCAGTGAGCCAGAGATTCATTGGCAACCTGTAAGCATCCATTCCATGAAACATGCACCATGTAATATGGCATGAAATTATTTATGGCAGAGAAATGTACAAACAAAGCGTATATGCATATGAAACCACAACAAATGAAGTCCTCAATGGTAAAACAGTTTTCCTATGAAACATAAAAGACGAACAAAACATTCAGTAACGTTCAGACTTTGGTTCTGCATGATTTTTTTCAAGCGTCAATACATGGCAATTAGTGCAAATAACATTTACAATCCTGCCATCCGGATACTGATTGGTGCTATCTAACAGTAGCAAGTGCATTAGGCAATCAAATGCTTACAAGAAGGCATCAAGTGTTTAGAAGCGCATTTTCTATCCGTTGTTTCTCCTCCATTCAGACATTCAGGAAATTGCAAGCCTGCTCAAACTTTTGTGCCGATTCCCAGGCAAAAATAGCTAACTGAGCAGGTTGTTCCCTCCTGAGACGGAAGAAAAGCTGTAGAACACTAGAAGAGGAAGAACTCACCGCGGTGGCCCGAATCTTCTATCAAGTGACCAAATGTATCAATCCTGCCATTCCATAAATCGTAAGGGAACAGCACGCTCAGTGAGAGATCAACAGGAGGGGCAGCATTAGCGTACCGTTGGCGCGAAAACGTGGTAGCCACGCCGGGTGGACATGCAGCAAGCCGAAACGATCTGGAGATCTGTCTGGCTTCAACGCAGGACCAGTCGACCCTACTGAATTCCCAAGGACTTCGACACAGGACCAGTCGACTCTACGAATTCCCAAGGACGTGCCGGTCAACTTGAGCTGCAATTGACAAAGAGAGAAAGTTTATCAGTAATTTAGGGTGGAACATGCTGGTTTTGCCCAAGTGTGCCTGCTTCGGGAGCGGCTAAACGGGAAAAATCGACTAAATAGCCGATACGAGAAGAAATCGACTGTTAAGGACTGTAACGCTCGCGGGTCATGATTGATTTTATAGTAACGAATACAATGCACCCAGTTTTAATGATCCTTTCTCTTAACCTATTAACATGTATGCGTCAAAGATGCATCACTAGCTAAATTGGATTTGATCAATACGTGGTGTAGAGCCAATAAATCCGGTGAAAAGGGATATGCCACGCAAATAATCGATTGTTCGATATAGACAGATTTACAAACTGTCTAGATCTAATTTATTACCGTCAACAGTGAGGTTCGACTGGATCGATGCAGCTATGATGATGATAGTCTAGAACCAGAAAATCTATAGAACCGACCATACTTAACAGGTTTATAAAAGCGTGACATATCTGTGAAAAGTACAGGCGAATCGGCCAAAATAGCCGATTCGGATAGAAAAGGGTTTATAGCATGTGAACAATCGACTGTTTAATATGGACAGATCTATAAACTCATCAGATCTAACCTGCTATCCTTAACAATGGGGTTCGATCGGATCGATAGCAGCCATGATAAAGATAACAGATCAAACCTTTAAAATAAACATATCTATTCACATTTAACAGAATCATAAAGACACACTATAAGCGTTAAAGTATGGGCGATCAGCTGTTTAGACGATGCAAGCATAGCAAACAAGTCAAGGTCACATCTGGTCAAAAGCAAATCTATCAACTAGCATACTCTGATTTAAAGTGCTAACAGTGGAGATCGACCGGATCGTTACAGCCATATTAGCGAGCTATAGATTAGATTCAACTAGCTAGTAAACCTTCTCAAGATCAGACATGCCTTAGCCAGCGTACTATGCACAATCAAGATCGAAGTACAACGATCGATAAAACATAATCCGTCGTTTAAAGTAAGAACCATCGCAATGTGATAAAATAAACGATGGACTAAAAGGATGTGAGGCTAATCTAGATCGATCTCGATCGGGCAGGTTGATATTACTGAAACTAATGACAACAAGAACATCAGTAAAATCGGTAACTTAATGAATCTACCTGAAGGATGCCACCTTAGGTAGAACCGATAACTTGACCTTAATCTAACTCGAGCAGTGGAGGTCGAACTTAACCGATGCAGCCGTACTTGAACTAAATAAGGATCGATAACTAACTTATACTAGAGCTCGTAAGAGGTCGGCCGGACCGATGCAGCCTTACGAACTAAAAGTATAATGCCATGACGGTACTTATAGACAAGCCGAAGGTCGACCGGATCGATGCTAGCCCTGCTTGTTGAAGAACTCACCGAAATCTACAGTGCTCCTACTCCTAAGGGTTGGCGTGAAGCTGAAAAAAGTAATTGGTACTGATTGATTGGATGTCTCTTACAATAGCCGGGGTCCAATATTTATACCCGAAACTTAAACATGAATCCTACTCAAATACGACTTATTACGATCTTTAAAATAAAAGAAAACATTCCTAATTTAAGATAACTTAGACCCTAATCCTTTACTTTTCATAGAGTCCGACATATCTTCCTCTCCCGACGCCATCTGTATGTAATCCGTTGATGTTATCTGCTGACGTCTATAAAATAGCTTGATTTCCGATACCACATCAAAATCTGTTGATATCGATTCACATCTGATCGATCCCTTGATAATACAATCTTGGAAGTTTCGAGTTCCCACGTTCTTCTCTTCCCAAATTTTAGTGTAAACACATGCCCCCTAATTTGGGGACAAAAATGATTTTATTCCAAAATTTCTATTTACCTGTTCACCGTGTCACAACCGTTCATTCCTAAATATACGCGTGACTCCTGATTTCTCGATCTGAATTTTGTATAATACCTCAACAGTATCTTTTCCAACTTACTTGGCCCATTTGCTTTCCTCTTCTTTCTCAAGCAAGCCTCAACAACCAAAGCCGCCATCGCCAAGGCCTTAACCCTAGCAAATCCTTTGTTCTGTCCAGCTGTTATTCAAGTAACCTCCCTCAGATTTGGATCCATCCTAGCTACAATGGCGACCAGCAACCACGTCCCTGATGTATGCTTTCAAGTTTCCCGTCTTCCAAGTATCAGCTGTTACCATGCGTTTCCTTTCTTCTCAAATCTATTTTATCTGGTTTCTAGAAGATGAGGAACGATATCTTGATTTCATCGGCTATTGCTCCCAATGTCTATTATCTTAGGGTCTATGGGTGACCCTAATCCATCTAATTTTATCAGTCAAGAAACCAACCTGAGTCCCCTTCAAATAATCTATAGTAGATTTGTCCTCTTGGAGCACCAAAACCCCCTTTAGAAACTAGCCCAAAATACCTAAGGGATGGAAAGATTGGTTTCACAGAGTGTCAGACAAAAAGGGCAGAGACTGGGAAGTGTATGGTTTAAGCCAATGCCTGACACTTTCTCTGTCCGGAATGGAAAGAAATTGATTCACTCCTAATTGTCAGCTTCTTACTTTTGGTCAAACACCTTGAATGCCTTCGTCTTTGGTCATGGCACGATGACTGTTACTTTGGCCGATGTTTATATGTTGATTGGCCTTAGAATAATAGGACCAATGCAGCTGTACAAATTCTTAGGTGCTGGGTCAAAGAAACTAGCCAAAATATCAGACTACATAGGATGAGCAAGTTATATCTAGAACCACATTGGGAATGAATCGACTAGTTAGCGAAAGAGAACATGTGGCTTTTCTGAACATGTGGTTAGAAAGATTCATCTTCTGTGGGTCATCTTGTGGTCCAACTTTTAATTATAAATACTTGGCAGAGCATCTAGCAACTGGCAATGAAATCCCCCTTGGAAAATACCTACTAGGATCTGCTTATCATCTTATGCACCAGGTAGTTGTCCAGTTGCTGAAGAATGAACCAGTGCATACTATTAGTGGCCCTTGGTGGTTGATACGATTATGGCTGAACCTGTATATGCACAGGATTGTAAGACCCGATCTTAGAAATCTAAGCTTTCCTTCTTCCAACTTTGCTAAAGATTACAAAGGGAAGGAAGGAAGGAAGAGTTCGATAGTGCATGAACTATGGTGAAACTGCATCAGCCATAACAATCGCTGTTGATGTAGGCCATCTTTTTAAGACATTCTACAAAGGATTTGATGCAAACATCTTGACTTGGCTTCCTTATGATGAAGATGAAGATAATTTACTGGTTCTGCCAGTCAAATTTTGGTTTGAATTAGGCTGTTCAGATGAAATAGCTGCAGCAATCTTTAGTTGCATCATCAAACCTTGTGTACTACCAGCTGAATTTCACCATGGCCGTGGCAAAATGGCTACTGATTCTTTTCTCCCAGAAAATCTTCCAACTTAGGAATTCTACAATCCTTGCTTCATGGCCCATCAATTCGGCCTTGGTCACCTGCCTCCTTAACTCTTCTTCAAGAATACACTAAAGCCAAGAGAAGGTATCAGTGAAGTAATGGAAGATTCTAGAGAACTAGGATTGGATCTTCCCTCCTTTTGCTTGCATGACTGGACAAGAGTCACCTTCTCTTCCAACCTGTTTGACTCCTGGTGGCAAGAGTGGTATTTCCACCTCTTCTGCAGGCTAGTTCATCCTAGCTGCATAGCTCTAAATGAAGATTTTGCTTCCAATAGTGAGGTAACTAGCTAACTCTTTCCTTTTCATAAAGATCATCTACTAAAGTTTTTCTGTCAACTTATCTAACAGAACTCCCTTGTAGGATGCTAAATTCAATCCCCCAATTGTGGATAGAAAAGGGCATATCATAGAGTACTATCCGCTATGTCTAGCCTCAAGACTGGGATCAACTACACTTACACTAAAGAAGCTAATGAAAAGCCTAGCTGCTCCTACAATCGTAACATATCAATCTTCAAAACGCAAGGCAGCCCAAGGGGTAACCTAAAAAACCACTACTGAGAAAAGACTTCAGTAGAACAAAACCATCAACTGCTCAGGTAAACCAGTGTTTTCCTAAATGCTAAACGGTAAACAGTCGGTCACCTACCGTTTAGCCATTATTCGGGCAAAACGTCCCATTAAACGGGCTAAACGACCAATTAAACGGGGTAAACGGGTGATTAAACGGAAATGACGCACCACCGTGTAGCGTTTACACGGTGTTTTAAACTGGGCTAAACGACCGTTTAGGCAAACAGTGGGTAAAACAATTCATCCTCTTCCAAAATGATATTCAACTTCTAATTCTGATTCTTTTCTCATAGTTATCAACTATTGCGTCCCAATCTGCTCTCGGTGTTGAACTATTGTCCTAGGCATTTAAATCAGCACCAACCAAACCTTCATCGGCCGATCCTTAAAAGGAGCCGATTCTGGTTGGAACAACTGATGCTTCCAAGACAGTAGAAGATGAGAACCCTTCCACTTCAATCCCTGAGAAAATATCCACGCAAGAATAGAATATGAACAAGTGCATCAGCAGAGGGCGACCTGATTGATGTTGACACTCAGATTGTCAATTCCCTAGTCCAGCAAATAATTGATGGTAAGAAAAATCATATATCTATTTTATCCTTCTGCAACAATCATGAATTAAAAAATCTCCCTTGATGTTTATAGATACCAATGTTGAAAGTTCAGAGCCGATTCAACTAGATACATTGGTCCATCATCAGTTGTTCCTTCTCCTTAGATAGAAGCTACCCTAGAAAAGGTAATGTATCTACTTTACCATTTATCTCATCATCAACTGATTTGATCCTTTTAACAAGATTTCCTTTGCTCATATGTAGGCACTTACTTCTCTAGCTCTAAGCTACTCCTTTAATTTTGAAGAGTACATAGATGAAGGCGAGATTAGTTCATCTGCCACCTCTCACCAAGAGACTTTATCATAAGAGACTAAAAATCAGCTAAGGGACATATTGCCAATGCTCGAGAAAGATATAGCCGATTTGGTCCAAGATGTAGATTCAATGCGAAGAATCTTCTTAGCTATCAGGGATAATTTGTCCCTAGATCTCATCGAAATTCTGACTCCTATATCCATCATCGAAGATCAAGCCATGAAGGTGAGAAAAGCTCAGAGGAATCTGTCTAAACGTGAAGCTTTGATGGCCAAGAAGTATTCCAATAAACAAGAAGCCATGGAGCTAGCGCAACTGATTGACAATCTGAAGAATTCCTCTTCCAGAATCGAAGAACACGCGTGCTTATGCGCACCGAGCACCACGACATCGAGGCCGCTCGGCATGGTGATTGCGTCCAACCGGGAAAAAACAGCCCGATAACACACTATGCACGGATTTTAAAGCGTTTGAAACAACTACACAGTTGATCCAATCCCCAAACCACCTTCACTACTCTAAAGAGGACACCTTAGGCTATCAACAAGAGCTAAAGAACAACACCACTTCTAAACTCAATTTTTACAGAATAAATTACCAAACATAGCTTTGTCAATATGTTTTCAGACAAGAAATTGACTTAGTCTTGAGTTGGATTTGCTTCAAATTTGATTTCCAAGCTATTAGAAATGTTAGCTAGCGTTGTTATCTTGTTACAACAAAAGTTGCACTATCTTCTATAAAATGTGTACTTCAAACTTTATTAAGGTGTCACATATATGTTTTATAGTGTTTTTGTTCAATAAAAATTAATTAACATCTCTACTTGCTAACTTTATAAATTGTGAATTAACTTTTCATTTTACATTTTTATGACTCGTTTAAATTACAATGCTTTACCTATCCATCACACCACATGCAATATCACTTAAGCATGATGCTCATGACATGTTTTAGCAAGTGATTTACTATGTAACTCTGAGGGTGTTACAGTCCACTACCTTTTTGCACCTTGATACTTGTTTACATGTGGTAAACTTATATGCACATGGTCCAATTTATGTTGATATGCATGTCTTAAAAGAAGAAGAAATATCTTGGAATTATTCTGAATAATAGAATCATTTGTTATGGTCATTACTAAATCCATGTAGGATATTTTGCTACCATTGAAGTGTAGTGAACTCAGGATTTCCTGATTACTCTCTAGAATGAGTATATGGCTGAGATAAATAACAAATGCATTGTGGGACTCAATGCATGAGAAAAATCCCAAATTATGATGACTATAGATTGAGGTATAATGCTGCTTTATAAACAAATAGCTTGAACCTTTGTATTAAATGTCTAGAAGACATGATGGTAAATAAGATTTTATTAATGTATATTCTTGAAGAAATGTCTCTTGTGTATAGAATATCAAAGAGCAATGTAATACATGAAGTATTTGAATTTACCATAAAAAATTACTTAGATAGAAATGGAGTTGGAATTTTTAGACAACTTTATGAAAGGTCCTAATATGGCTAGAGGGGGTGAATAGCCTATTAAAAATTCTACAAATCAACTAGAGCAATTTGATTAGTAAGACAAATAGCGTAATGCAAACTTGCTCTAGCTCTACAAGAGTTGCAAGCCACCTATCCAACAATTCTAGTTGCAATGATTACTAGACACACAACTTGCTATGATACTACTCACTAAGAGCTCTCAAACTTGCTACACTAAAGAGCTCCACTAGATGAACTTAAATAACAAATCAAGCTCTCAATTCCAATTACACTAAAGAGCTTACCACAACTAGTTTGCAAGAATATAAAAGAGTGAGTAGGGTGATTATACTGCCGTGTAGGGGGATGAACCAATCACAAGATGAAGATGAAATCAATCACCGAGAGAATGCCAAACAGCAAGAGACAACTGATTTTCTCCTGAGGTTCATGTGCTTGCCAACATGCTATGTCCCTGTTGTGTCGACCAACACTTGATGGTTCAGCGGCTAAGTGGTGTTGCACAAACCACATCCACATGATTGGACACCGCAAGAACCTACCCACAAGTGAGCTAACTCAATGACACGAGCAATCCACTAGAGTTACCTTTCGACGCTATGTTGGGGAAGGTACAAATCCCCTCACAATCATCGGAGATGGCCACAAACAATCACCAACTAGTGCCAATCCTTCATCGCTGCACCAAGCCGTCTAGGTGGTGGCAACCACCAAGAGCAACAAGCGAATCCCACAGCGAAACACAAATACCAAGTGCCTCTAGATGCAATCACTCAAGCAATGCACTTGGATTCTCTCTCAATCTCACAATGATGATGAATCAATGATGAAGATGAGTGGGAGGACTTTGGCTAAGCTCATGTAACACCTCGGGTGTTAAAATACTAAAACCTGCCATGTCATCATATGCACTGCAAAGCATTTGGCCTTTAGTGAAAACTTTGATATGCATACACTAAAACAAGTTTACCTTTATGTGGTATCTGTTGAATTGTATTGTTTGAATCAAGTTCAAAATTTTGTTTGGATTTGAATTTTTAAGAAAACCCTGATTTTCAGTATTTAAATCCTACCCTAAAAACTCATTTCAAAATCTAAGCATATTTTGGGGTTGAGTCTAAAAGCAAAAGTGTAGAGCTTGTCAAGTTATACAAAGTTTGTTTTTGGAGTTTTCAAAGTTGTTATGAAAAATTTGAAGTAATTTGAAAAGGCAAAATTCTTTAAATGTCCCCTATTTGAATTCAAAATTTCATTTCAAAATGTAGACTGAATTAGGGGATGGTTATAAAAGCAAAGTTGTAGAACTTTGAATTTTGAACAACTTTTATTTTTGGAGATTTTTGAGTTGTTACATAAATTTGGGAGTAAATTGAGTTTCAAATTGGATGGCAATTTTGTAAATATGGTGAACCGTGCTCGCCGCTTAAGCTACACCGCCAGCGACCTTCTTCTCGGTTCCAGGCAGCGCGCGTGGCCGTCCTCAGCTTCACACTAGTGTGGGGAAGGCGTCGTCGTGGCTTCCTCTTGCTTCCTGGCCGTCCTTTAAAGGTCAAGACGCAGTTGCCGTCGTTCTTTTCTCCTCCTCTGCTTTCCAGTCACCACCGTCGCTGCTCCGTTGAGCCCTCGCTGTCGATTTAGCGTCTGTGCCATCATAGCAAAGCACTCAATAGCTTCGTTAATTCCTTGCGCACCTAGCCAACCGACTGTGGTCACTTGATTTTCGCCGGAAATTGTCGCTCGCCGTCTTTCTTCCTCGTGGCCGGCAACCTCAACGTCGTGCTTGCGCCATTGTAGCCTGCGCTCTCTGGTGAGCCGTTGCTCTTGCTCAGTGTACCTCTAGCTTCACCTTGTTCTTGTGATGCTCTGTGACCAATTGATTGCTCCTTTTGTCCACCGCAGTCACCAAAAAATCGCCAGTCACCTGTCGCTTGCTCCGCCGTGATCGCTGTGACCGTCGACAAGCATCTCCGTTGATCCTTCGACCTCGCTCTTTGCTCCATCACGTTTGGGGTGAGCTACTAATCCTTACCAAGCGCTTAGTTTAACTGCTACCGTCTCTCATCATTGGCATAGCACAGCCGCACCATCGTGTCCACCATGGACTGGCGTCAAGCTCGATCCTTGCTGTAATTGCTTAAGCTAGTGCCTTCAATCAATGCAGGGGTGGTGTGGGGAGTGTGTTGGTACCTTCGCCTTGGCTGGAGACCTCAACGGCGGCGAGTTATCACTGGTCAGCGCCTCATTGCCGTTGTCAGCGCCGAAGGTTGAAGATGACATGTGGGGTCGGGTGTTAGTGACTCA
Source organism: Miscanthus floridulus (assembly GCF_019320115.1). Lineage (NCBI taxonomy): Eukaryota > Viridiplantae > Streptophyta > Magnoliopsida > Poales > Poaceae > Miscanthus > Miscanthus floridulus. The sequence continues at coordinate 121,130,518 of NC_089580.1, read as the reverse complement.
GCGGTTTGAAGATGAATTTTTCCTTTTTCAGAAATGGATGAATAGTGATAGTTTTTGTTATTTTTATGTAGATTTATTTAGAGCTCCAAAAATTATGAAATTTTTTGTGTGACCTCTCTGTGATGAGTACTATTTAGGAAAAATATGAAATATTGATTTTCAGTACTTTTTGAATGTGATGAAAATTGCTCAATTAATTAATAAATGAGTTTCCATGATTTTTCTAGGCTTAATTAATTATCCAAAAAATATGAATTTTTTTTGCCACTTAGTTATCATGTGATGAACATTTACAAAAATGTTGAGCTTAATTGGAATAAGTTGATTTATTTCATAATTTGAATTAAATAATTAATTCATAAAAGCAAATAGTAACCTTTAATGATTTAGGTTTTTCTTAAATTTTTTATTGAGTGATGACCTTGGGTCATTAGTTGGTAATGATCCTTGGCAATTGAAGTATGTGTTACGAAAAAGGTTTAGTTAGTTTGACTTGCAACTGTACCGCGAAGGAAAGTTGTATTCGAGTTGTTAATTTTGCATCCATCATCAAGCATCTTGTTTCGTATCCCGTATCATGTTAAACATGGCATTGTTATTATGTGTGGTGAACGAAGGTGAACACATGGTTGTTAATCAAGTTGTGGAGGAAGCTAATCCCTCTGTTGAGGTCGGATATGATAATTGTGGAACAGTCGCAGGAACCTGACTTTTCCTGTGAACCAAGGCAAGCCCCGGATGCATTTAAACCTACCTTAGTGTTTTACAAGTTTTTACCGCTTTTGCTTCTAATATACTGCATTAAGTGATTAGGGGTCCAGTGGGAACCTAATTGGTGCATTACCAACCTTGTTTTTCCATATCTACCTTGTTACCAGTTTTACTTTGTAAATGCCTAGTTATGCTTAGTCATGCTTCGACAGATAAAAGTCGAGTGATTACTTGTCACCTGTGAGTTTTAAATGAATCTTTGGTTACATTTGGTTACTTATGTTATCATGTGATATGAGCTTGTGGAATAATAAATTTAGACCGGGCGGACTCGGTGTGTGAGAGCCACAAGACGTGGAGGTCTTGTGAGCGGGTTCTTTCCGCCTGTGTCGATTAAGGTCCTGTCCGTTGTTGAACTATGTGAGATGAGACTTTGTAATACTAACCACATACTCCGGTAAGCCTTCACTTGGCAATTCTATTACAAGAATGGCTACTCACGCACTGGGAGTGGAGAGATGGCGGGAATAGCATGTACCCACGTGGCATTGGGCTGGATTGGTGGAGTACTATATTCTCGGATGGTGCGGACCCATTCTTGTTTTAGAGGATCCGAGAGTAGGTTGATATATGTAAGTCGGGGACCTACATATGTCATGTGGTCTAGAATCCCCTAGCTGGGTGTTTAATCGGTTCAAATCGTCGTTGGCTCCTCGGTTATGGAGACTCAACTCTCTGTTCATCATCGTAGTTTAACAACTGGAACTCGAGTAAGGTTTGAGAAAGAGTTTGATATGAAGTTCATGATCTCATTATGGATCATGGCAGATTCATATGTGGTTCTTATAAAGTTTTATATGTTAAAGTAAAGGATTTTGTTACAGAGCTTTTATGCAAAAAGAACTTTGATTATTGCTAAAGCCATACCTTGAATCCCCGAGCCTGCATTCCTGAGTCTTTTTAGTTTTATTTTGGTTAAGTCTTGTTGAGTACTTTTGTACTCAGGGTTCGTTGACCCTTGTTGCAGGTGAGCCTCATGAGCAGGTCTGTTGTGGACCATGCTGCATGACTGTTGTTCAGGTTGATTATGATAAGTGAATGTGTGATCCTTGGGCAGGATACTTATATTGTATGTTGTATTATGTATAATGCCACTCCACTACTATTATGGTTCATATTAATTATCAAACTTAGTTTGTAAGGTTTGAAACAACTGGTTTGTAAACTAAGTTATCATAAGACTTCCGCTAATTTACTCCGATGTAGATATTTGAATAAATGTTGTAATACTGTAATGACTCTGTAATGGGATCCTGCTCAGAAATCATGGATGATTCGGGGTTCCCCGAGGACACCCGATAGTCTTCTTAAGTTACTAGGAACATATGCATGGTCGTTAGAGGTCATTGGACAGTGACAAGTCATGTGGGTCCTATAATTTAGGAGGTTCTACCACAGAATGGTATCAAAGCAATTGTTACAAAGTTTTTGTTGTATTGTTTTACAAAAACTTCAAAATGATTTGGGACAAATAGATATAACTTGTTAATTTGGTCCAAATTGCTTCTGGCTTATCTTATTTCATTCTCACCATTCCTTAATTGATTAAAAAGGCTTTGATGTGGTGGAGTAGTAATCTTATTATGCCCTATATAAAAACAACTATTATTTATGTACCTTATAAGCTTTGATGTTTTTGTTCATAAGAACGATTCATGCATCATGATTAATCCATTCGTTACTTACTTTCCCTCTGAGTCTGGGTTAGGTAGTGAGTCTAGGTTGAGTTGTGTAATCCATCCTGGCTATTCTTTAGACTTGGATCCAATTGTCTTACTTGGATTAATATTGCTTCCTATAGTATGGCTCGTACCAAGATAACACCCTGTAAGTCTGTTGGACCTAAAGGAGTTCCTTGTCACCAACTTGCTCCTAGGAATGACGGTGCTAGTAGTAGCAGCTCTAGGCCTGAATCCCTAGGCAGAGATACAGAGGCTTATAGCAGAGTTAGCTTAGGCTACTAGAGATAGGGCTGTGGATGCCATCCATGTGGGCGAGTTATGGGATAGATTGGGATGTCTTACCACTGCTCATAGGAACTGCGAACGTATGTTAGTTCGTATGGTGGAAGGAAGGAATGAAGCTTGGCATAGAGAAGATGTAGCTAGAGCTAGAACTCATGAGCTAGAATTTTATGTAGAAGATTTAGAAGAACATAATACTACCTTGCATGAAGAAGTCCATAGGCTGAGCAATCTCCTGGATCCAAATCATGAACCTCAAGCCGATGAAATGGACCCTGGTGTCATCATTGCTGATAATGATGAACTTGAAGAGGAAGAAGAAGAAGATCTGGAAGAATTAGTAATGGTAGATGAAAGTGATAATGAAGGCGGAAATGTTTCCAGAATGGATACCAATCACAAAGTTTGATGTGGTTGAGAAGAGTAGAATTGTAAATAGTGAGATCTAGTTAAGTTTAGTAGTCTTATGTAGGGGTGGACTTGTATTTAAATAAGTGAAACCAGTGTAATGCGTTGTAGTAAGGTCTTTTATCTTTTAATAAAGGCTTGTGAGTTAAGTTTGGTTTGTATGAACAGATGCGTCGTAAGCGAGGGTTCGCATATTCCTGGTACTTCACAAGATGAAGATGGTATTCCTAATCCGCCACCAGTTCCTCCAAATCTGGCTGATGCTATCGTCGCCCTTGTTAATGTGACTATTGAAAATGCTCGATTGCTTCGTGAGATAGCTCAGAGTAATCAGAATATGGTACAGGGGAAACCATGGCCGCAATCATAATCGGCATGAAGCTACACATGTTGATTTCACAGATACAAGACCACCAGTGTTCACCAAGGCCGATGAACCCTTGGAGGCTGATGATTGGCTTCAGACTACGGAGCAAAAATTTGATCTTATTCCATGCACAGAGATGCAGAAACCTATGTTTACTGCCCAGCAACTTAGAGGTGCAGCAGGTGCTTGGTGGGCAAATCTAATGGCTATGCAACCAGCTGGTATTCCAATAACTTGGGCTAAGTTCCATACTACCTTCAGAGCCCATTATATTCTAGGAGTGATGGCCATGAAGTTGGATGAGTTCCTTGCTTTGAAGCAAGGGGACCAAATGGTTATGCAGTATGTGGGTAGATTTAATCACCTATCATAGTATGCATTTGAACATGTCAACACAGATGCTAAGAAAAAAAATGGTTTATGCGAGGTCTGAATACCAAGCTACAAACAATGATGACTACCTATACCAATGTTACTTATCATGAGGCAGTAAATATTGCAATTGCTTCTGAGGAAAAGTATCGGCAACATAAGGAGATCAAGAAGAAAAAGAGTGGGCAGTCTGGATCCTTTGGTGGAAATCAAAAGAGGCAAAAGATAATCTATCACCCAGTCAACCATTATCGTCCTCCTTATCATCCAGCCGTAGTTCTAAGCCAGGCAATAATCAAATGTCCATCCTTACTACAACTTATCAGAATCCACAACAGACCAATGCTCCTGGTGTCAATGCTCCAGCGTCTTAGGGTTACAATTATCCATGTTACAATTGTGGAAGGTCCGGTCATTTCTCCAGGGAATGTCCGTATCCCAAACAGTATAATTCCAATTCTTAGAAAGCCCCTATCAATCAACAACAGGGTCAAGCACAGAACAAGAACAACAATCAGAGGTGCTCCGAAGGGCAAGGATGAAAGGAAGATAGGACGGGTGTTTTACATTCAAGCTGGGGAAATTCTAGAAGGAGAGCCAGTGATGATGGGTATGTTCCCTATCGCCAATCACCCTACTATTGTGCTTTTTGATTCTGGTGCATCTCATTCATTCATCAATAGAACCTTTATCGTAAAGCATGAAATTCCAATTGGGGAAACAAAGGAAAATTTCTTTATATAGTCACCTAGGGGACATCTGTGTACTAAGGAAATGGTATATCAGGTACCCATAAACCAGGGTGGGCATATTTTTCCCACTACCATGATTATTCTCAAGGATCAAGATATAGATGTGATCTTGGGAATGAATTGGATGTATCAGCATAAGGCTGTTATAGATGCTTTGAATAGGACATTAAGGGTGAGTTTGTCTGATAGTAATTCTCAGCTTCTTATCCAACTTCCTACCTTAAGGAGATCAGTGGAAAGAGTTTGTGCAACTTTTGTAAGGAGATTAGAGATATCCTGGTAGTTTGTGAATTCCCTGATGTTTTTCCTGAGGATTTACCCGGTCTACCACCAGATAGGGATGTTTAGTTTAACATAGAGTTAAAGCCTAGAATAGCTCCGATCTCTCGGAGAGCTTATAGGATGCCTCCCAAGGATATAGCTGAGTTGAAGACTTAGTTGCAAGAGTTGATTGGGAAAGGATTTATTCAACCTAGTTCATCACCTTGGGGATGTCTAGCAATTTTTGTGAAAAAGAAAGATGAGACACTGAGGTTATGTGTTGACTATTGTCTGTTGAATGAAGTGACCATTAAGAATAAGTATCCCTTACCTTCGGATAGACTTGCTTTTTGATCAACTGGCTGGAGCCAAAGTTTTCTCCAAGATTGATTTAAGGTCAGGCTATCACCAAATCAAGATTAAGCCTAAAGATATTCCCAAAACGGCATTTACCACAAGATATGGATTATATGAATACTTGGTAATGTCTTTTGGTTTGACAAATGCTCTAGCTCATTTCATGTATCTGATGAATTCAGTATTCATGCCTGAGCTAGACAAATCTATAGTGGTGTTTATTGATGACATCCTAGTTTATTCCAAGAACCAGAAGGAACATGCAGAACATCTCAGAATTGTCCTGGCCCATTTGAGAGAACATCAACTATATGCCAAGTTCAGTAAGTGTGACTTTTGGCTTAAGGAAGTATAGTTTCTTGGACATGTCTTATTAGTTGAAGGAGTTGTAGTGGATCCAAGCAAAGTTAAGGATGTGCTTGATTGGAAACCACCCACCACTATTCATCAAGTTCAGAGTTTTCTAGGACTAGGCGGGGTATTACTGTCGTTTTATTCTGGATTTCTCTAGAGTATCCAAGTCCATCACTGAGTTGTTGAAGAACCAGGTCAAGTTTGTCTGGTCATCTGATTGTGAAGAGGCTTTCTAGACCTTGAAGAGACTGTTAACCACTGCACCAGTATTAGCCCAACTTGATATCGAGAAGTCATTTGATGTTTATTGTGATGCTTCAGGTATTGGTATTGAATGTGTGTTGCTGCAAGAAGGCTGAGTCATTGCCTATGCTTCTAGGCAACTTAAGCAACATGAAGAGCACTATCCCACTCATGATCTGGAGTTAGTAGCAGTTCTCCATGCTCTAAAGATTTGGCGGCATTACTTGCTTAGTAATACGTGCCATATTTATACAGACCACAAGAGTTTAAAGTATATCTTTACTCAATCGGATTTGAACATGCGACAAAGAAGATGGTTAGAGCTGATTAAAGATTATGACTTGGAGGTACATTATCACCCTAGCAAAGCAAATGTGGTTGTAGATGCCCTCAGTCGAAAGAGCCATTGCAATTGTCTGACAGTAAGAACAATGGGTTTGACTTTATGCCAAGAGATGGAAAAGTTGAGTATAGAGGTAATTCAACAAGGTAGTTTGACCAATATAATTGTTGAAGCCACTGTTCGAGATCAGATTATTGCTGCTTAGAAAGAAAACAAGGGTATAGCCCATATCAAAGAAAGAATCAAGAATGGGAAAGCAGAATGCTTCAAAGTAGATGATGAAGGTGTGTTATGGTGCAAGAATCGCTTAGTGGTACCAAAGGTTCTAGAGTTGCAGACAGTCAATTCTTGAAGAAGCACATGCTACTAGGTTATCTATTCATCTAGGAAGTAATAAGATGTACCATGACTTGAAACAAAGATTCTGGTGGACCAAAATGAAGATAGAAATTGCCCAGTATATAGCCAAGTGTGATACTTGTCAAAAGGTGAAAGCTATACATTTGAGGTCTGCTGGAGAGTTACAACCATTACCTATTCCAGCTTGGAAGTGGGAGGATATTAGTATGGACTTTATTGTTGGTCTTCCCAAGACATCAAAAGGTTTTGACTCAGTATGGGTTACTGTAGATCGACTAACCAAGTCAGCACATTTTCTTCTAGTCTAGAGTACATATCCCACTATCCGATATGCCAAGATGTATCTAGACAGAATTGTGAGTTTACATGGGGTACCAAAGACCATAGTGTCAAACCAGGGTACATAGTTTGTCTCCTAGCTTTTGGAAACACTTGCATGCTTCATTAGGTACAAAACTCCTATATAGTATAGCTTATCACCCACAGACTGATGGTCAGACTAAAAGGGTCAATCAAGTACTTGGAGATATGTTAAGATGTTGTGTTCTTAACTATTCCAAGAAGTGGGATGAATGTCTGCCTTTGGCTGAGTTCTCATACAACAATAGTTATCAAGAGAGTATTAGAATGGCTCTATTTGAAGCACTTTATGATCGTAGTGAAGAACATCACTGAGTTGGTCTGAACCCGGGGAAAGAAGATTCTTTGGAGTTGACCTCGTGAAAGAAATAGAAGACAAGGTTAAGCAAATACAAAGTAATTTGAAGATAGCTTAGTCTAGGCAAAAGAGTTATGCAGATAAACAATGTAGACCTTTAGTGTTTAACAAGGGAGATTTTGTATATCTAAAGGTATCACCAATGAAGGGAGTTACCCATTTTGGTGTTAAAGGCAAGTTGGCACCTCGATATATTGGACCATTTCAAATTTTTGAGAGGCATGGAAAAGTGGCATATCGCTTGAAATTACCAGAACATCTCTTAGCCGTGCATTATGTGTTCTATGTTTCTCAATTAAAGAAGTGTCTTCGAGTGCCTGAGTAGAATGTTGTGGTTGAAGGAGTGGAACTTGAACCTGATTTGACCTATTCCGAATATCCTATCCGAGTTCTGGATCAGAAAGATCATGTCACATAAAGAAGGACAATCAAGTTATAAAAGATACAATGGAATCAACATTCCGAAGAAGAAGCTACTTGGGAATCCGAAGATTACTTGCTAGAAAAATTTCCAGAGTTTCTTGCGTCAATATAGAGTAATGTTAGTTGAGCTCGGTTGTTACAAGTTGTGTTTTGTAAAGAGGCCTTAGCTATTTTATGGACAGATTTTGTATGTGTTCACGCGACACATTTTCTTTTCCATTACTTACCCTATGGCTTTGAATCTCGGGACGAGATTTCTTTTAGGGGGAAGGATTGTAACACCTCAGGTGTTTAAATACTAAAACCTGCCATGTCATCATATGCACTGCAAAGCATTTGGCTTTTAGTGAAAACTTTGATATGCATACACTAAAACAAGTTTACCTTTATGTGGTATGTGTTGAATTGTATTGTTTGAATCAAGTTCAAAATTTTGTTTGGATTTGAATTTTCAAGAAAACCCTGATTTTCAGTATTTAAATCCAACCCTGAAAACTCATTTCAAAATCTAAGCATATTTTGGGGTTGAGTCTAAAACCAAAAGTGTAGAGCTTGTCAAGTTATACAAAGTTTGTTTTTGGAGTTTTCAAAGTTGTTATGAAAAATTTGAAGTAATTTGAAAATGCGAAATTCTTTAAATGTCCCCTATTTTAATTCAAAATTTTATTTCAAAATGTAGACTGAATTAGGGGATGTTTATAAAAGAAAAGTTGTAGAACTTTGAATTTTGAACAACTTTTATTTTTGGAGTTTTTTGAGTTGTTACATAAATTTGGGAGTAAATTGAGTTTCAAATCGGATGGCAATTTTGTAAATATGGTGAATAGTGGAGCTACACCACCGTCGACCTTCTTCTTGGTTCCAGGCGCGTGCGTGGCCGTCCTCAGCTTCACGCTGGAGCGGGGAAGGCATCGTCGTGGCTTCCTCTTGTGTCCTGGCCATCCTTTAAAGGCCGAGACGCAGTCGCCATCGTTCTTTTCTCCTCCTCTGCTTTCCAGTCACCACCATCGCTGCTCCGTTGAGCCCTTGCCGTCGATTTAGCGCCTGTACCGTCACAGCAAAGCGCTCAATAGCTTTGTTAATTCCTTGTGCACCTAGCCAACCGATTATGGTCACTTGATTTCACCGGGAATCGCCGCTCGTCGTCTTTCTTCCTCGCGGTCGGCAACCTCACCATCGTGCTTGCGCCATCGTATCCAGCGCTCTCCGGTGAGCCGTTGCTCTTGCTCAGTGTACCTCCAGCTTCACCTTGTTCTTGTGATGCTCTATGACCAGTTGATTGCTCCTTTTGTCCACCGCAGTCACCGAAAAATCGCCGTCACCGTCGCTTGCTCCGCCGTGATCGCTGTTACTGTCGACCAGCATCTCCGTTGATCCTCCGACCTCGCTCTTTGCTCCATCACGTTCGGGGTGAGCTACTGATCCTTACCAAGTGCTTAGTTTAACTACTACCGATCTCTCGTCACCGGCATAGCATCGTCGCACCACCGTGTCCACCATGGACGGCGTCAAGCTCGATCCTTGCTGTAATTGCTTAAGCTAGTGCCTTCAATCGATGCGGGGTGGTGTGGGGAGTGTGTTGGTACCTTCGCCTTGGCCGGAGACCTCACCGATGGCGAGTTATCGCTGGTCAGCGCCTCGTTGCCGTGGTCAGCGCCGAAGGTTGAAGATGACATGTGGGGTCAGGGTGTCAGTGACTCAGTGGTTTGAAAATGAATTTTTCCTTTTTCAGAAATGGATGAATAGTGATAGTTTTTGTTATTTTTGTGTAGATTTATTTAGAGCTCTAAAAATTATGAAAATTTTTGTGTGACCTCTCTGTGATGAGTACTATTTAGGAAGAATATGAAATGTTGATTTTTAGTACTTTTTGAATGTGATAAAAATTGCTCAATTAATTAATAAATGAGTTTCCATGATTTTTCTAGGCTTAATTAATTATCCAAAAATTATGAAAATTGTTTTGCCACTTAGTTATTATGTGATGAACATTTACAAAAATGTTGAGCTCAATTGGAATAAGTTGATTTATTTCATAATTTGAATTAAATAATTAATTCATAAAAGCAAATAGTAACCTTTAATGATTTAGGTTTTTCTTGAATTTTTGATTGAGTGATGACCTTGGGTCATTAGTTGGTAATGATCCTTGGCAATGGAAGTATGTGTTATGAAAAAGGTTTAGTTAGTTTGACTTGCAACTGTACCACGAAGGAAAGTTGTATTCGAGTTGTTAATTTTGCATCCATCATCAAGCACCATGTTTCGTATCCCGCATCATGTTAAACATGGCATTGTTACTATGTGTAGTGAACGAAGGTGAACACATGATAGTTAATCAAGTTGCAGAGGAAGCTAATCCCTCTATTGAGAGGTCGGATCTGATAATTGTGGAACGTCGTAGGAACCTGACTTTTCCGTGAACCAAGGCAAGCCCCGGATGCATTTAAACCTACCTTGTGTTTTACAAGTTTTTATCACTTTTGCTTCTAATATACTGCATTAAGTGATTAGGAGTCCGGTGGGAACCTAATTGGTGCATTACCAACCTTGTTTTTCCATATCTACCTTCTTACCAGTTTTACTTCGTAAATGCCTAGTTATGCTTAGTCATGCTTAGACAGATAAAAGTCAGGGTGATTACTTGTCACCCGTGAGTTTTAAATGAATCTTTGGTTACATTTGGTTACTTATGTTATTATGTGATATGAGCTTGTGGAATAATAAATTTAGACCGGGCGGACTCGGTGTGTGAGAGCCACAAGACGTGGAGGTCTTGTGAGCGGGTTCTTTCTACCTGTGTCGATTAAGGTTCATCCATTGTTGAACTATGTGAGATGAGACTTTGTAGTACTAACCACATACTCCGGTAAGCCTTCACTTGGCAATTCTATTATGAGAATGGCTACTCACGCACTAGGAGTGGAGAGATGGCGGGAATAGCATGTACCCACGTGGCATTGGGCTGGATTGGTGGAGTACTATATTCTTGGGTGGCGCGGACCCATTCTTGTTTTAGAGGATCCGAGAGTAGGTTGATATATGTAAGTCGGGGACCTGCATATGTCGTGTGGTCTGGAATCCCTAGCTAGGTGTTTAATCAGTTCAAATCATCATTGCTCCTCGGTTATGGAGACTCAACTCTCTATTCATCATCGTAGTTTAACAACTAGAACTTGAGTAAGGTTTGAGAAAGAGTTTGATATGAAGTTCATGATCTCATTACGGATCATGGCAGATTCATATGTGGTTCTTATAAAGTTTTATATGTTAAAGTAAAGGATTTTGTTAGAGAGCTTTTATGCAAAAAGAACTTTGATTATTGCTGTAACACCTCGGGTGTTAGCCTTGTATAACTTGACTTGCATAACATGAGCATGAGCATCAAGTATTCATAAACACGCATTTACAATTGAAACATTGGATTGAAACATCTGCAACATTTGCTTGTTATCGCATGTTTCTTAAACATATGCAACTTTTCTCATTATTTCATGTCTCCATGTGTATATGCATATGATCATGAGTGTATACATGTAGATGGTTGATATGAGTCACAAAAATATTTTGGCAATACTTAGGTTAGCAAATGGAACATGGTTCATGAATGTCATTCCCATGATCAAGCCCTTAAGTCATGTTTCTTGTGATTACACTAAATAGCTCTATGAGTGACTAATACATGAAATGATTGTATGACCCTGCAATTAGCCTAAACATGTTTAGAGTATCATTATGAACAACTTTGATATTCATGGTTAGGGGTAATTAGGTCATTAAGCCAAGCTTTGAAATGTATCATCATTTAAATGTGACCTATTTGACCAAATTTGAACTAGGTGTTAGAGACCTTGCATGGAGGAGATCACTAAAGCAAAGTTGTAGTAATTGTTATAAGGAACAACTTTTATTTTTGGGTCATTAACTGATTCAGCTCCTAACATGTGTGAAATTGGATCACAAGAATCAGCAAAATCAACATTTCAACACTTAACAAAATTTTCCTAAGTCATATCGACTGACAGACTGACAGGCCTGACATTGGGGGTGATTTTACTCAGTCTTGGTTGCGAATTAGCACGAGTTCACTGAACGAGAATTGTAGATAGTACTTAGGACTACAATTTTTGTTTTGGAATCATTCACTGGATTGCTTTGCACCGGGAGATAATTCGAACGAAAAACCCGCTAGTCAGGCATCATGTCGCGATTCTGAACGAACTGAAATCGCTCAGCACAGTGGCCGACCGTCGCTAGGACAGAGCCGCCGCAGTGGAGGTCACGATGGTCGTGTGTCGCCAGTTGCCCTGACCGCGCAGGCCATGACATCGCCTGAGCTCGACATTACCACCCCAGCCCCCGCCCGCACTCAGCCAGCGCCTCCATTTCGCATTTCCCGACTCTCCTTCGCCGTTCACAGCGCCCGTAGTAGCTGCAACCTCGGCACCGCAGCGCCGCTGGCACAAGCCGCGCCTAGCCACTTCTCCATCACTACAACATCACCACCGCCTCCCCAGCACCCCACTGCTCCTCCCAGCGCCCGCTGATAAAGCTCGGTAAGCCACAGCGCCACACGCAAGCTCACCAGAGCTCCACCGTCACCTCCGTCGTCGTGGTCAGACCCAACCAGACCACCCCAGGCCACGAGAGCGCGCGCAATAGTTTCCTTATAGTCCATAGATGCTTGTATGTGCGTTTGATTGAGTCGCCGTAGCTTCCACCAGCGTCTCACCGTCGTTCCGCACCTCCTGCCCCGCCATGGCCGCCGTCGCCGTTGCTAGCACCGACGAGAGGCCCCACCAAGTAGTGCAATAGGTACGCTAGGTCGAGTAGATCACCGGGTGAAGATATCAACCGTCGGCAAGTTTGCCGTCGGCGAGCTCTGGCCACGCCAGTAGAGTAGCGCTGCCTGCTCTGTTCTTGTCTTGATGACATGTGGGGTCCTCTGTCAGCAGGTCCCACCGGTCAGCGACTCTGTATTTGAAAGCTAGTTCATTTTGATTCCTAGATTTTGCATTGTTTTGTGATTTTAAATCTCCAGTTTGGTAGCTTCAAAAATTGTGAAATAAATTTGGTTATGTTCCTTAGGAAGTGTAGTATTTAGGAAAAATATAGTCTTGACACTTACAGTAGAATTTTTGGAAGATTTAAATGGAGATTTGAAATATGTTTTTGAATACATGCAAACTTGTTTATTTTATATCTAGAGTTTCCTATGCTCCAAAAATTATGAAATATTTGTGGTAAGCTATTCTTAACATATATGAGCTCTAGTAAAAATTTGAGGATCAGTGCATGTGTAGATTTGTAGTTATAGATTTTTCTTTTATAAATAGTGAATCCTGGTATGAATTTTTATAAATTATTTATGAATCCAAAATTCATGAAATTTGTTGGGGGTAATCCTAGTACCCTAAGGATGCTAAGAAAAATAGGAAATCTGTTGCTTGATACTTTTCACTAGGGTTTTCTATTTATGTTATTTTAAGCCTTTATGCTTTGTCTTTTTTGTATAGAATGTTTTACTATATAAAATGGCATGAAACTTTTACAGTAGTCCTTTGATAGCATTAGTAAGGCACTGTAAATTTTTAAGAATTTATGATGCATATTTGATATATGTTTATTATTTAACCTAAATATCTAAATAAAATAATAAAGGCATTTAAATAAATAGTTTGGGCTTCACCATTATATTGTCTTGAATGTATTTGGTATGCTTAAACTGTTGGTAGGCTTTATGTTGTCAAACTTTGAGTGATTACATGAAGTGGAAGTATTGTTGCTTTAAAATGCAAATTTAAAAGGATTCCGGACAGGTTCTGTAGTTTGATAAGTTGCATGATAAGAATGATGTCTGAGGTCAAAATGGTTCATAACAAAGTTGTAGATAAATTGATCAGCTTTCTAGAAAGTCTAGGATCACTGCATTTGGATTAGTAGAACTCCAGGTATGAGTGAAACAAGTAGCTGCTATTTTGCGATATAGTAGATGCATTGTGGAAGTAGTTAATTAAATAATCGAGAAGAGATATGCACCTACTCAATAAACATGATGCACTTGTTAACACCATGCTGTTACGAATACTTATATGAATGCATTCATCATGTGTCATCATGCTTTACTTGTATGCATGTATGCATTCGCAATACCTTATGCCATATTCATGCATCTAGGATTGGAGGAAAGAAATAACGTTGCTGGAATTCGACGAAGCAGAGGAAGGGGACCAGCAGGAGAATCCTCAAGTCATAGCTCCCTGAAGGCATGGAGCAGAATCCTAAAGAGCTTCCAGAGTGTCCTGACCACCACCCCACTTCCTTTCTGCGAGGCAAGCCCCGGAGCATTCTAAGTCTCCCAGTATTTTACAAATAATTACTTAAGTACTTATGATTGATGCATTAGGTTATAAGAGTTGAATGGAACCACTTGATGCATATATATTCCTTGTCCAGATATTACACCTTTAACCATGTATAGGTCCAGGATCGAATATATGCTTAGCCCTGCTTAGACCGGTAGAAGTCGGGTGATGTCCTAGTCACCTACGAGATATAGGTGGATACCAGGAGCACGGTTGGCTATATTTGCTATCGTGGAATAGAACCATGGGGTAAAAGAAAATCAAGACCGGGCGAGATGTCGATAGAGAAGCAACAAGATAGGGATGTCTTGGGTGTGGATCTATCCCCGTCTGTGTCGATTAAGGACCGTACCGTTGTTGGCGCTTCTGACAAGATTGAACGCATGCCTCTCACTTAGCTGGCCGGATAACTCGTTCCGACCATGAAGCCAAGTAGCTCAACTCAGGTCAGGACCCGTTCTGTTGTGCGCTCCTTCCAGGGGGACGATCAGGCTGAGCCCAAGGGCAGGCTAGGCCTGAACATCCTAGCATCTGGTGTCCTAGATTGTGCGGCGCGGTATGGACCCACGAAATGTGGACCTAAGTTGTACCAAAGGTGACCTAAAGCTGCCTTCACGCGGTATGCCTAGGTTTGTGTTAGGAATAAATTCCCTAGTTGGTTGAAATCGATTCGAATCGCCGTCTCTCCAGGATAGTGAGAAACTTGGCTAGTCCCAACATCGTAGTAACTATGTTATGGAACATGATGGTTTCGAATGAATATGGAAGTACAATACCTGCTATGGTTACTATTGTATGCTTTTAAATGATATACCACATGTTTGGCATAGGATAGTTGCTAATCTAGAAATGGATAGTTATAATTAACTTGTTGAAGGAATCCGAATTGTACAACTAAGTTAATTGCCTTTATGCAAAATGTTGTCAAGGTATCTCCACTTATACAGCCTTGCATGATCCTTGGAGTCATTTATTTCTAGTTTATGATGGGTAAGTCTAGCTAAGTACCTTCTCGTACTCAGGGTTTTATTTCCCATTGTTGCAGATGGCACTGTGTATCATGGTTATTACAAGAGTTGCTTCTATCCCGCCGTAGATGAGGAGTGAGCCTTGGGCAAGCTTCTTTATTAATCCCTGTCTTTGCTTTTGTGGACTGTGATCGTACTTGGTACTGTATCAAACTATGTTGGAAACTTTATTTTCGAACTTATTTGCTTCCGCTTTATCTATCAAACTCGGTTTGTAATAACTTTTATTCGTACTCTGATGATGAAATGCATCTGTGAACTTTATGTAATATGTGGCATGTATGTTGAATCATGTACGATCTTGGTTGTTGTAAATCGTTTATCAAGACCCGTCGTGGTACTCGAGGGACTACCAGGTTTATATGGGTTCAAGTATGATAGTGCGACCACTTGCGGGCTGCTATCGTACTTGTACTCTTATAAATTGGTCGGTTCTGCGACAGCTGGCATCAGAGCAAGATTCAACGTTAATTGTCACATGGGTATTTAAAACAAAAGTTTTTGTTTTCCAAAAACCCTTCTCTAGCAACTAATAGTTATATTATAGGTATTTGAAATCTAAAGTGTGCCAATGATCACTTTCCTTATGCCTAAATTAAGGACTATTAGGTGGCTATTTAAGTACTAACATGGGGGTTTTTATTTCATCATCCATACAGCGTGCTATTGTATGGATGCCATTCCCTTAAGTGGTAATGTATGGATCAAATGCCTCTACGCCAAGGTAAGATGATGAGTGTATGACCTGCAAGATGTGAGCGTGCAGGTCGGGGAGAGTTAGCTTTGGTATGACTATGTATGCATGCTTGCATGTGTATATGGTGCGTATTTAATTGTGGGTTTAAATTATTCTTGGGTAGCTTGATACAGAAGTATATGTATGGGTATACATATATGGAAGTATTTAAATTACATTATGCATATTTCATTATGGGTTCGGGCTGAAATGAAATTTTATGTAGGTACACTAACAACAAAATGTGTAGCTCGACTAGTTACGATATATATGAGAGAATGTGTGTATGCCATCATGTCTACCGTTAGAAACAAAATTTTCCTAAGTTTGTGAGGACGTACGGAACGAGCATGCATCATGATAATTACCATTCCCATAATTAAATTGTTCCTCCCTTTATAAAATTCTTACTCGGATATGTAACTCTTCTCCATTATGGCCTAGTCTCTGACCAAGTGGTACATGTTAATGGTGTAGATGGCATGCACAAAGCAGACCACTCGCAAGTCCACCAGGAGGCAGAGCTCCCCGTCGTCAGCTTGCTCCACTGTACCCATCAACGTCACATGTTTCTTGGAGAGTTTGGGATGCCTACACTCTTGTGGAGAGTGCTCAGCTGTGTAGGCTATCCTGATGGAATGGAGCCCCTCTACTTATGGGCAAATGAGCAGTTGGGGGAGGGTCTCTTGCTTACTATGGAGGTCAGTTGTTCAGTCCTTGAGGTGACTGGTTCTGAGTGGACAGGTTGGTGTTATGAGTCAACTGGCAGGACTGCTGAAGAAGCAGCTGGCAGGGTAGCCTTTGGGATACTGAGGGATATCATGGATTGTTTTCCTCAGGAGCTGGCAGCCACTTTGGTTGGAGTCTTTCCAAGGGGCAACCCCTCCACTGACTCATGGTAGCAGGCAAGAGGAAGATCTTTGGAGATTGGTGCAGCAAAAGGGCAGAATAGTGATAACCCTGCCATGAGCGCCACGTTCACAGTGATGAAGGTGTTAGATGGAGTAGAAGGTAGCCTAAGACGTGTGTCTGGTGCTCTTAGGTCATGCCCATGAGGACCGACATCAGCTTCAGAGGGAGCACGACGTCGAGATTGAGAGGCTCAATGTAGAGATGGCTCAGTTAACTCACCAGAGGAATGTAGCCTGGTCCACAGAAGATGTTCTAAGAGCTCGACAGTTTGAGCTAGGAGCAGCAGCTGGCCAATGCAGAAGAGTACAATGACAACCTACATGAGGAGGTTCATCAGCTGAATAACCAGCTCCACCCTTATGTTCCTGCCTGGAGCCACAGAGATGGATCTAGAGGAGGACTAAGGAAGATGAAGAAGTGGAGCCTGAGAGAGGAGAGGATCCTATCTCTGACCTCGATAGTGATCATGATGAGGATTAGATCGCTTAGTACTTAGTGGAAGGGCTAATGTATCACCTTTATTCATGTAATGGACCTGTAGTTCAAATTTGGTATTGGTAATCCGACTATCATGTAATATTGTTAATCGCATGACTATCGCACGTTTGGTTAAACATCAATGCAATTCCAGTCCTTTGTTGGTGATCACGATTTAAATTTGCATGCATTATGAGCACGATAAGTGGTCAAATTGGGAATGTCATGTTGCGAGAATGAATTGTTATGCCTCTATTTTTATTGTGAATTTGAGAATTTTCTCTAGTAATTTTAGTTTAGCATGATTATGATTCATCTGCAATCTCTTGACATCAACCAATAATCACTTATTGTTGCAACTTCATAGATGACGTGCACCTGTGCTAGAGCTGGTGGCAGCCAGCATGGCAATAATGATGACTTGCCACCCCCACCGCCGCTGTCCACTCAGGAGTTCTTTACCCAGTTCTTCGGGGAGCCAAAGGACAATGGAAGAAGCTCTGTGCCTCATCGTGCAAAACACCGCTCGTGGCAACCCACATCAACCAGGGGCCGAGCCAAATCAGCACAGTACATTCAAGGAATTTCTAGATACGAAGCCTCCAATCTTCAAGGTGGCTGAGGAACCGCTACAGGCTGACGAGTGGCTCAACACCATTGAGCAGAAATTTCATTTGCTAAGGGTCACAGAGCATCTAAAAGCTGAGTATACTTCTCATCAGCTGCAAGGACCAGCAGGGATCTGGTGGACACATTTCTTGTCGTCTCTACCTGCTAATGCGTGAGTGACCTGGGAACAGTTCAAGCTGGCTTTTAGGGGACATCATATTCCCTCAGGCCTAATGCGCATGAAAGTGGCTAAATTTATGAGGCTCACTCAAGGAACAAAGACTCTCATAGAATATATGCATGCATTCAACAACCTGTCTAGATATGCTCCAGGTTTTGTGGATACTAAGGAGAAAAAGATAGAAAGTTTCAAGTGGGGTCTGGGTACCAAACTGATGAAGACCATGGCCAATTCTAGGTGTGCCACGTACAATGAGTTTATTAGTGATGTCCATGACCCAAGAAAACCACAATAACATGCATGCAGTTGCTAAGGGTCGCAAGAGGGCATATGAGGCAGGTGCCTCCGGATCTTCCCAGTCAAAAGTGCCTATCACACCTAGGCCACAATTCCTGTCCACCTGCACCCAAGTTTAGGCCTCCACCACCTAAAGCTCAGAATAACAGGCCACAGAAACCATTCCGTAAGGCATTCACTATTGCCTTACCAAAAGGGACTGGCAGTCAGGGAAGCTCCACAGGACCTAGGAATAATCAGCCATGTTTCAACTACAACCAAATGGGTCATTGGGCCAAGGAATGCCCCCACCCCAAGAAGAATGGCAACCCAAATCAGAACAATCAGAGGTAGGCGAATGCAAGGGCACGTCCAGGATACATGCATTATACCAGCTGTTGAGGAAGTGCCCGCTAGAGAAGTTGTCATGGCTGGTATGTTTCTCATCAACAAGCATCCCGCTGTTGTTTTATTTGATTCAGGAGCTTCTCATTCATTTATGAGTTCAAGCATTTGCATCTAGACATGATTAAGAAATAATTGAAGTAAGCAAAGGGGGTTATAATATAAGTTCAGTAGGGGGTACTATTTCTACCAAAAAGATAGTAAAAATGTGCTCATCTCCATACAAGGGAGGGAGTACACCATGGATTTGATAATATTGCCCGGGTTATCGATAAGTGTAATCTTAGGCATGAATTGGATGAAGGATCATGGTGTTCTTATTGACACCAGCACCCGTACTATTATGTTGAGAGAACCCACGGGAGGGAATGCTTTTCTAGTACCACTCTCCCACAATTTTGAACTCCAACATTTAGCTTGTGCTATCCAAACCACCACACTTTGTGATATCCCAGTGGTTTGTGAGTTTTCGGATATATTTCCTAGAGGAATTACTAGGTCTACCACCGGATAGGGATGTGGAATTTAAGATTGAGTTAGTGCCAGGTACGGCACCCATATCAAGAAGGCCCTATAGAATGCCACCCAATGAGCTAGCAGAACTTAAAATTCAATTACAAGATCTATTGGACAAGGGTCTTATCCAACCTAGCTCATCTCCGTGGGGATGTCCAGCCTTGTTTGTGAAAAAGAAGGACAAGTCACTGAGAATGTGTGTAGATTATAGACCACTCAATGCTATGACCATCAAGAACAAATATCCGTTGCCTCAGCATCGACATCTTGTTCGATCAGCTAGCGAAGGCAAAGGTATTCTCCAAAATTGATTTGAGATCAGGTTACCATCAGATAAAGATCAGACCAGGAGGATATACCTAAAACTGCTTTCTCTACTAGGTACGGCTTATATGAGTATTTGGTTATGTCTTTCGGACTAACAAATGCTCCAGCCTACTTCATGTACCTGATGAACTTGGTATTCATGCCTGAGCTTGACAAGTTCGTGGTCATGTTTATCGATGATATATTGATTTATTCATAAAATGAGTCAGATCATGAAGAGCATCTAAGGATTGTTTTATCTAGATTAAGGGAGCATAAGCTATATGCGAAATTTAGCAAATGTGAATTTTGGTTGAGCAAAGTACCTTTCTTAGGTCACATCTTATCAAGAGATGGAATCTTTGTAGACCCATCAAAAGTACAAGAGGTCATGGATTGGAAAGCCCCAACGTCGGATTCATGAAGTTTAGAGTTTTCTAGGGTTAGCAGGGTATTATCGGTCGTTTCATTCTAGATTTCTCAAAGATAGCTAAGCCTATGACCTAGACTACTTTAGAAAGATGAGAAGTATAAATGGACACCAGAATGTGAAATAGCTTTTCACACCCTCAGAACTTTGTTGACTATAGCACCTGTGCTGGCACAACCAGACATTGAAAAGCCTTTTGATGTATTTTGTGATGCATCGGGAATAGGTTTGGGGGGTGTGCTTATGCAAGAAGGAAGAGTTATTGCATATGCTTCTCGGCAATTGAGAAAGCATGAAGTCAACTACCCTACACATGATTTGGAACTTGCAGCAGTGGTTCACGCATTAAAGATATGGAGACATTATTTGTTGGGTAATGTATGTCATATATATACTGACCACAAAAGTCTCAAGTATATCTTTACCCAATCAGAGCAGAACATGAGACAACGAAGATGGTTAGAACTAATTAAGGACTACAATTTAGAAGTGCATTACCATCCGAGTAAAGCTAATGTAGTAGCAGATGCACTCAGTCAAAAGTCTCATTGCAACACTATAGAAGCATTATTGGAAGATGGATTCAACTTATTACATCCTGCTGTACTACACAATATCACGATCAGTTGTTCACTTGAGAGCAAAATCATAGAGCTACAGTAGATGGATGTAGGAATAAGTCATATCAAAAGAAAAATGCAAGAGCAAGAAACCAAACATTTTAGATTGGACGAAAGAGGTGTATTATGGTTTGAGGACCGACTTGTGGTACCAAAAGACCATGAGCTAAGGAATCAAATTTTAGATGAAGCTCACTCATCCAAATTGTCTATCCATCCGGGTAGTAGTAAGATGTATCAAGATTTGAAAACCCGTTTTTGGTGGACTAAGATGAAGAAAGAGATCGTAGCCTATGTTACTAGGTGTGATAACTACAGTAGAGTAAAAGTTGTCCATATGAAATCTACTGGATTACTTTAGCCATTGCCTATTCCAGGTTGGAAATGGGAGGAAATCAGCATGGACTTTATCATAGGCCTTCCAATGACACCACAAGGTCATGATTCAATATGGGTTATTGTTGATCATCTCACCAAGTCAGCACACTTTATACCCGTGAACACATGGTATATAGTTGGGAAATACGCGGAGATATATATTTCCCAGATCGTAAGACTGCATGGAGTACCCAAAACTATAATCTCAGATCGAGGACCATAGTTCATAGCTCGTTTCTGGGAGCACTTACACTAGGCTTTGGGGACCAAGCTAATTAGAAGTTTGGCATACCATCCGCAAACTTCAGGACAGATGGAGCGAGTGAACTAAATCCTAGAAGATTTGCTTAGAGCTTGTGTTATATCTTCAAAAGGTTCATGGGAGAAATGGTTACCTTTAGCTGAGTTCTCCTATAACAATAGTTATCAAGCGAGTATCAAGATGGCTCCATTTGAAGCATTGTATGGCAGAAAATGTAGAACTCCATTGAACTGGATTGAGCCCGGTGAAAGGAGATACTTTGGTATTGACTTCATCAATGAAGCCGAAGAGCAAGTATGTATCATCCAACAACATATGAAGGTAGCTCAATCAAGACAAAAGAGTTATAGCCGATAGAAGAAGAAGAGCACTGACTTTTGAAGTGGGTGACTATATATACTTGAAAGTATCGCCCATGAAAGGTGTGAACAGATTTGGGATGAAAAAGAAGCTTTCCCTAAGATATGTAGGGCCATACAAGATTTTGGAACGGAAAGGAAATGTTGCGTATAAGTTACAACTTCCACCAGAGATGAGTGCAATATTTGATGTCTTCCATATTTCTCAGTTGAAGAAATGTCTTCGAGTACCTAAAGAAGCTATTGCACCCATCAACGTGTAGCTTCAATCAGATTTGACCTACGAAGAGAAGCCAATTCAAGTGTTAGAAGAGTTGGAAAGAGTAACATGGAGTAAGATTATTAAGTTCAATAAGGTGGTGTGGAACAATCATAGTGAACAAGATGCTACAGTGGGAAAGAGAAGATTATTTATGAGAAGTTTATCCCGCCTTTTTCCAAGAATGGTAGGTCTTGCAAATCTCAGGACTGAGATTTTTATAAGGGGGAGGGGCTGTAACACCTCGGGTGTTAGCCTTGCATAACTTGACTTGCATAACATGAGCATGAGCATCAAGCATTCATAAACACGCATTTACAATTGAAACATTGGATTGAAACATCTGCAACATTTGCTTGTTATCAGCATGTTTCTTAAACATATGCAACTTTTCTCATTATTTCATGTCTCCATGTGTATATGCATATGATCATGAGTGTATACATGTAGATGGTTGATATGAGTCACAAAAATATTTTGGCAATACTTAGGTTAGCAAATGGAACATGGTTCATGAATGTCATTCCCATGATCAAGCCCTTAAGTCATGTTTCTTGTGATTACACTAAATAGCTCTATGAGTGACTAATACATGAAATGATTGTATGACCTTGCAATTAGCCTAAACATGTTTAGAGTATCATTATGAACAACTTTGATATTCATGGTTAGGGGTAATTAGGTCATTAAGCCATGCTTTGAAATGTATCATCATTTAAATGTGACCTGTTTGACCAAATTTGAACTAGGTGTTAGAGACCTTGCATGGAGGAGATCACTAAAGCAAAGTTGTAGTAATTGCTATAAGGAACAACTTTTATTTTTGGGTCATTAACTGATTCAGCTCCTAACATGTGTGAAATTGGATCACAAGAATCAGCAAAATCAACATTTCAACACTTAACAAAATTTTCCTAAGTCATATTGACTGACTGACTGATAGGCCGACATTGGGGGTGATTTTACTCAGTACTCAGTTGTGAATTAGCACGAGTTCATTGAATGAGAATTGTAGATGGTACTTAGGACTACAATTTTTGTTTTGGAATCATTCACTGGATTGCTTTGCATCGGGAGATAATTCGAACGAAAAAACCCGCTGTCAGGCATCATGTCGCGATTCTGAACGAACTGAATCGCTCGGCACAGTGGCCGACCATCCCCAGGATAGAGCCGCCGCGTGGAGGTCGCGATGGTCATGTGTCGCCTGTTGCCCTGACCGCGCAGGCCACGACGCTGCCTGAGCCCGACATTACCACCCCAGCCCCCACCCGCACTCAGCCGCGCCTCCATTTCGCATTTCCCGGCTCTCCTTCGCCGTTCACAACGCCCACAGTAGCTGCAACCTCGGCACCGCAGCGCCACTAGCACAAGCCACTGCCTAGCCACTTCTCCATCACTGCAACTAGCACCACCGCCTCCCCAGCACCCCACTACTCCTCCCAGCGCCCGCTGATAAAGCTCGGTAAGCCGCAGCGCCACTGCGTGAGCTCACCGGAGCTCCGCCAGTCACCTCCATTGCCGTGGTCAGACCCAACCAGACCACCCCAGGCCATGAGAGCCGGCGCAATAGTTTCCTTATAGTCCATAGATGCTTGTACGCTGCATTTGATTGAGTCAGCCGTAGCTTCCATCCGGCGTCTCACCGTTGTTCCGCACCTCCGCCCAGCCATGGTTCGCCGCCGCCAGTTGCTAGCACCGACGAGAGGCCCCACCAAGTAGTGCAATAGGTACGCTAGGTCGAGTAGATCACCGGGTGAAGATGTCACCGCCGGCAAGTTCGCCGTCGGTGAGCTCTGGCCGTGCCAGTAGAGTAGCAGCCGCCTGCTCTATTCTTGTCTCGATGACATGTGGGGTCCTCTGTTAGCAGGTCCCACCAGGTCAGCGACTCTGTATTTGAAAGCTAGTTCATTTTGATTCCAGATTTTGCATTGTTTTGTGGTTTTTATATCTCCAGTTTGGTAGCTTCAAAAATTGTGAAATAAATTTGGTTATGTTCCTTAGGAAGTGTAGTATTTAGGAAAAATATAGTCTTGACACTTACAGTAGAATTTTTGGAAGATTTAAATGGAGATTTGAAATGTGTTTTTGAATGCATGCAAACTTGTTTATTTTATATCTAGAGTTCCTATGCTCCAAAAATTATGAAATATTTGTGGTAAGCTATTCTTAACATATATGAGCTCTAGTAAAAATTTGAGGATCAAGTGCATGTGTAGATTTGTAGTTATAGATTTTTCTTTTATAAATAGTGAATCCTGGTATGAATTCTTATAAATTATTTATGAATCCAAAATTCATGAAATTTGTTGGGGGTAATCCTAGTGCCCTAAGGATGCTAAGAAAAATAGGAAATTTGTTGCTTGACACTTTTCACTAGGGTTTTCTATTTATGATATTTTAAGCCTTTATGCTTTGTCTTTTTTGTATAGAATGTTTTACTATATAAAATGGCATGAAACTTTTACTGTAGTCCTTTGATAGCATTAGTAAGGCACTGTAAATTTTTAAGAATTTATGATGCACATTTGATATATGTTTATTATTTAACCTAAATATCTAAATAAAATAATAAAGCATTTAAATAAATAGTTTGGGCTTCACCATTATATTGTCTTGAATGTATTTGGTATGCTTAAACTGTTGGTAGGCTTTATGTTGTCGAACTTTGAGTGATTACATGAAGTGGAAGTATTGTTGCTTTAAAATGCAAATTTAAAAGGATTCTGGACAGGTTCTGTAGTTTGATAAGTTGCATGATAAGAATGATGTCTGATGTCAAAATGGTTAATAACAAAGTTGTAGATAAATTGATAAGCTTTCCATAAAGTCTAGGATCACTGCATTTGGATTAGTAGAACTCGAGTTATGAGTGAAACAAGTAGCTGCTGTTTTGCGATATAGTAGATGCATTGTGGAAGTAGTTAATTAAATAATCGAGAAGAGATATGCACCTACTCAATAAACATGATGCACTTGTTAACACCATGCTATTATGAATACTTATATGAATGCATTCATCATGTGTCATCATGCTTTACTTGTACGCATGTATGCATTCGCAATACCTTATGCCATATTCATGCATCTAGGATCGGAGGAAGAAATAACGTTGCTAGAATTCGACGAAGCAGAGGAAGGGGACCAGTAGGAGAATCCTCAAGTCACAGCTCCCGAAGGCATGGAGCAGAATCTTGAAGAGCTTCCGGAGTGTCCTGACCACCACCCCACTTCCTTTCTACGAGGCAAGCCCCGGAGCATTCTAAGTCTCCCAGTATTTTACAAATAATTACTTAAGTACTTATGATTGATGCATTAGGTTATAAGAGTTGAATATAACCACTTGATGCATATATATTCCTTGTCCAGATATTACACCTTTAACTGATATAGGTCTAGGATTGAATATATGCTTAGCCCTGCTTAGACCGGTAGAAGTTGGGTGATGTCTTGTCACCTACGAGATATAGATGGATACCGGAGCACGGTTGGCTATATTTGCTATCGTGGAATAGAACCATGGGGTAAAAGAAAATCAAGACCGGGCGAGATGTCGATAGAGAAGCAATAAGACAGGGATGTCTTGGGTGTGGATCTATCCCCGTCTGTGTCGATTAAGGACCGTACCGTTGTTGGCGCTTCTGACAAGATTGAACGCATGCCTCTCACTTAGCTAGTCGGATAACTCGTTTCGACCATGAAGCCAAGTAGCTCAACTCAGGCCAGGACCCGTTCTATTGTGCGCTCCTTCCGGGGGACGATCAGGCTGAGCCTAAGGGTAGGCTAGGCCTGAACGTCCTAACATCTGGTGTCCTAGATTGTGTGGCGCGGTATGGACCCGCGAAATGTGGACCTAAGTTGTACCAAAGGTGACCTAAAGCTGCCTTCGCGTGGTATGCCTGGGTTTGTGTTAGGAATAAATTCCCAGTTGGTTGAAATCGATTCGAATCGCTGTCTCTCCCGGATAGTGAGAAACTTGGCTAGTCCCAACATCGTAGTAACTGTGTTATGGAACATGATGGTTCGAATGAATATGGAAGTACAATACCTGCTATGGTTACTATTGTATGCTTTTAAATGATATACCACATGTTTGGCACAGGATAGTTGCTAATCTAGAAATGGATAGTTATAATTAACTTGTTGAAGGAATCCGAATTGTACAACTAAGTTAATTGCCTTTATGCAAAATGTTGTCAAGGTATCTCCACTTATACAGCCTTGCATGATCCTTGGAGTCATTTATTTCTAGTTTATGATGGGTAAGTCTAGCTGAGTACCTTCTCGTACTCAGGGTTTTATTTCCCATTGTTGCAGATGGCACTGTGTATCATGGTTATTGCAAGAGTTGCTTCTATCCCACCATAGATGAGGAGTGAGCCTTGGGCAGGCTTCTTTATTAATCCCTATCTTTGCTTTTGTGGACTGTGATCCTACTTGGTACTGTATCAAACTATGTTGGAAACTTTATTTTTGAACTTATTTGCTTCCGCTTTATCTATCAAACTCGGTTTGTAATAACTTTTATTCGTGCTCTGATGATGAAATGCATCTGTGAACTTTATGTAATATGTGGCATGTATGTTGAATCATGTACGATCCTGGTTGTTGTAAATCGTTTATCAAGACCCATCGTGGTACTCGACGGACTACCGGGTTTATATGGGTTCAAGTATGATAGTGCGACCGCTTGCAGGCTGCCATCGTACTTGTACTCTTGTAAATTGGTTGGTTCTGCGACAATTGCTAAAGCCATACCTTGAATCTCTGAGCCTGCATTCCTGAGTCTTCTTAGTTTTATTTCAGTTAAGTCTTGTTGAGTACTTTTGTACTTAGGGTTCGTTGACCCTTGTTGCAGGTGAGCCTCATGAGCAGGTCTGTTGTGGACCATGCTGCATGACTATTGTTCAGGTCGATGACGATAAGTGAATGTGTGATCCTTGGGCAGGATACTTATATTGTATGTTTGTATCATGTATAATGCCACTCCACTACTATTATGGTTTGTATTAATTATCGAACTTAGTTTGTAAGGTTTGAAACAACTGGTTTGTAAACTAAGTTATCGTAAGACTTTCCGCTAATTTACTCTGATGTAGATATTTGAATAAATGTTGTAATACTGCAATGACTCTGTAATGGGATCCTGCTCGGAAATCAGTGGATGATTCGGGGTTCCCTGAGGACACCTGATAGTCTTCTTAAGTTACCAGGAACATATGCATAGTCATCAGAGGTCGTTGGACAGTGACAAGTGCATGTGGGTCCTATAATTTAGGAGGTTCTACCATAGCTCACAAGGTTGCTATGTCAATGCAAATGGCCAAGAGAGTGAGCATGAGCTAGCCATGGGGCTTAAATAGAAGCCCCCATGAAATAGAGTCGTTGGGCTCCTCACTACACTGAACACTGGGCCGACCGGATGCACCAGTCATATTGACCGGACGCTGGACCTCAGCTTCCGGTCAGTGCGATGTGCACCACGTGTCATCGGCTTCAAACGCCGATCGCCCAATCTCAATGGTCAAGTGATGACCGGATGCGTCAGTTAGAAAATGACCAGATGCTGGATCTTAGCATTCGGTCATTTCGAGTAAGGTTCCAAACGCGATATCTCATGACCGAACACGTTTGGTCATGCTCGACCGAACACACCTCGTGTCCAGGTCACTCAACGTTTCCTCTATGCACCTCACATCAGCGTACGTCAGCACTGACCGGACGCACCCTGCTAGCGTCTGGTCACTTTTAGCGCTAGCATCCAATCAAAGACTAAAACACACACCCTCTGTTTCCACTGATCGGACACGCTGGTCCAACCGAGACCAGCGTCCAATCACTTACAGTGACCTTTGTCTTTTTTGTAAAGAGCGTCGGTGATACTGTCGGACTGTCCGCACTCTACGGGCGAACACTCCACTGGTGAAGTTTCTAACCCTTGCTCAAATGTGCCAACCACCAAGTGTATCACCTTGTGCACATGTGTTAGCATATTTTCACAAACATTTTCAAGGGTGTTAGCACTCCACTAGATCCTAAATGCATATGCAATGAGTTAGAGCATCTAGTGGCACTTTGATAACCGCATTTCGATATGAGTTTCACCCCTTTTAATAGTACGGCTATCAATCCTAAATGTGATCACACTCGCTAAGTGTCTCGATCACAGAAACAAAATGGCTCCTACTATTTATACCTTTGCCTTGAGCTTTTTGTTTTTCTCTTTCTTCTTTTCCATGTTCAAGCATTTGATCATCACCATGCCATCACCATTGTCATGATCTTTGTCATTGCTTCATCACTTGGAGTAGTGCTACCTATCTCACAATCACTTTGATAAACTAGGTTAGCACTTAGGGTTTCATCAATTAACCAAAACCAAACTAGAGCTTTCAATCTCCTCCTTTTTGGTAATTGATGACAACCCTTTCACAAAGATATGAATTGTAATTTAATTGGATCCATGTTGCTTGCCCAAGCATATTTACCATGTGTAAAAGAATATGGACAAGTTTCATGAACTTGCAAATGGTAGCAATTGCTCCCCCTACATATGTGCTAAGAGTATGGATTGTAGCTTGCACATATGCTTAGATAGGAAATATAGGAGACAATTTCTACCATATGATGCTAAGGTATAAGAGATGGACCTTTGAAGCATGATACCAATCAGAGTGCACCAATATACCATCCTTAGCACCTATTAGTAACTAGACATACACAAAAACTAGAATACCCCATGAGATCAATATTACAAGCAAGGGTCTAGTTTCAATAGAATGAACATAGGTCTAGTTACTTTAGCCTATGCATGCTAGTTTTTCATTTCATCATTCAAGCCTATAACTAGCATACACCACACAAGCATGGATATTAAAATTTAGAACTTGTGCTATGCAAGCAAATATATGAAATGCACATCAAAATGCAACATACAAGTTTATGAGCTTGCTCCCCCTACTTGTGTGCATTTTTTATTGATCCCCTTACAATGTCATTTCATTTGTTTGCTCCTCCTATCTTATTATCTTTGTGAATTTCTCTCCCCCTTTGTCAACAATTAGCACAAAAGGTGAGCTCAAATTATAGATAGGTTGGGGTGAAACCATGTGAAATGAGGATCATTTTCCCAATTTGGTTCAATCTAGATTACTTTGCAAAAGATATTTAACTCGGTTTGATCCAAGGACAAGCTTCTTCACTACCTCCAAATAAGGGTTATCTTGTACCATGTTGAGTTAAACACTTATAGCTTATTTTCTAAATCAAACACTAGGTTTACAAGCCCACAAACATGTCATATGCTACCACTAGATCATTTCAAGCATACAAGCAATAGTGGTACCATACGAGCATCAAATTCATTTGATTTTCATGAATGAGCCTATTCAAATGTGAAATATGTCAAGATGCACTAAACATGTCCTTAGCAAGTATGTATGCCATGACAATCAACTTTTACCTTGGATTGCTCGAAGGAGAGGCATGTCATATAAGTGGGGGGTGCATCAACACATATTGGAGAAGTCAAGTATGTTCAATTCATTCCTTAGCTTGCAAAACCTCTTCTCATCAAGTGGCTTGGTGAAGATATCGGCAAGTTGATCTTCGATGCCCACACTCTCAATGCAAATGTCCCCTTTTTGTTGGTGATCTCTTATAAAATGATGGCAGGACATCAATATGCTTTGTTCTTGAATGTTGCACTAGGTTATTGGTGAGCTTTACGGCACTCTCATTATCACATAGCAATGGCACTTGCTTGAATTTGATTCCAAAGTCACTCAAAGTAGCCTTCATCCAAAGTAATTGAGCACAACAACTATCGGCCAAAATGTACTCCGCTTCGGTGGTTGAAAGTGCTACACTATTTTGCTTCTTTGATGACCAAGACGCAAGTGATCTTCCCAATAGTTGACATGTGCCCTGATGTGCTCTTTCTCTCAACTTTGCATCCCGCATAATCGAAGTCCGAATATCCAATCAACTCAAATCTTGCTCCTTTGGGATACCACAATCCAACATTTTGTGTATGCTTCAAGTACCTCAATATTCTCTTTGTTGCTTTCGAATGACTTTCTCTTGGTGAGGCTTAGGAATCTAGCATACATGCATACACTAAACATCACATCCGGCCTTGATGCGGTCACATAGAGTAGGCTTCTAATCATAGACCGATACATCTTTTGATCCACCATGTTGCCACTAGCATCACTATCCAAGCTTCCACTTGTCCCCTATTGGTGTACTAATAGCTTTAGCATCATCCATTCCAAACTTCACGAGCATGTCCTTGATATACTTGCCTTGACTCACAAATGTGCCATTCTTCATTTGCTTGATTTGAAGACCAAGGAAGTAGCTAAGCTCTCCAATCATGGACATCTCAAATTCACTTGCCACCATCTTACCAAACTCCTCATAAAAATCTTGATTTGTTGACCCAAATATGATATCATCAACATATATTTGCATTACAAACAAGTCATTTCCAAGCTTCTTGGTGAAGAGAGTGGTGTCAACCTTTCCCATCTTGAATCCCTTAGAGAGTAGGAAATCCCTCAATCTCTCATACCATGCTCTAGGTGCTTGTTCCAATCCATACAAAGCCTTTCTCAACTTGTAAACATGGTTGGGCTTCTTTTCATCTTCAAAATCGGGAGGATTGCTCAACATACACAAGCTCATTGATGTACCCATTGAGAAATGCACTCTTCACATACATTTGGTACAACTTGATGTTGTGGGCACAAGCATAGGCTAACAAGATCCTAATTGCTTCTAATCTTGCAACTGGGGCATATGTTTCTCCAAAGTCAAGACCTTCAACTTGAGTGTAACCTTGAGCCACTAATCTTGCTTTGTTCCTTATTACTATCCCATCTTGATCTTGCTTGTTTCGAAAGGCCCACTTGGTTCCAATCACATTATGATCCTTAGGCCTCTCAACTAACTCCCATACTTGGTTTCTTGTGAAGTTGTTTAGCTCTTCATGCATAGCATTGACCCAATCAACATCCCTCAAAGCTTCATCTATCTTCTTAGGTTCAATGGATGACACAAAAGAGAAATGCTCACAAAATGAGGTCAATCTTGATCTAGTTTGCACACCTCTTGAAATATCACCAATTATAGTGTCCAATAGATGATCTCTTGTAACATTGGTTGGTTGGAGCACTTGCACTTGATTGCTTGCATTAGATTGATCACTTGGTTGAGATGATGAACTAGCCACTTGTTGTTGATCATGCATTTTGTCATCACTAGTTTTTGCTTGAACTTGATCATGAGAACCACTAGCTTGCACATTTGAGTTAGAGAGCACTTGATTCTTGTCATCTTCAACATCAATCACCTTCTCTAGGCCTTATATCACCAATGTTCATGTTCTTCATTGCATTGACCAATTGAGTGCCTCTTACATCATCTAGATTCTCATCTTCCTCTTGGGAACCATTTGTTTCATCAAATTCCACATCATGAACCTCCTCAAGAGTACCACTAGCCAAATTCCAAACTCTATATGCCTTGCTAGTAGTGGAGTAACCAAGCAAGAAACCTTATCATATTTCTTTTCAAACTTGCTCAATCTAGTGCCTTTCTTCAATATGTAGCATTTACAACCAAAACCTGAAAGTATGCTATGTTGGGCTTTCTTCCATTCAATAGCTCATAAGGTGCCTTCTCCATCATGGGGTGATAATAGAGTCGGTTGCTATAGTAGCAAGCCATGTTGATTGCTTTAGCCCAAAATGAATTACTCACATTATACTCACTCTACATTGATCTTCCCATGTCAATCAAAGTTATATTCTTCCTTTCAACTAAGCCATTTGATTGAGGAGTATACTTGGTCGAGAATTGATGTCTAATTCCAAATTCATCACACAATTCATCAATTCTTATGTTTTTTAACTCACTTCCATTGTCACTTCTCACTTTTTTGATGGTTGTTTCAAACTCATTATGAATGCCCTTGACAAAAGATTTGAAAGTTGCAAATACATCACTCTTATCAACAAGAAAGAACATCCATGTGTATCTAGTGAAATCATCTACAATCACAAATCCATATTTATTTCCACCAATGCTTGTGTATGTGGTTGGTCCAAACAAGTCCATGTGCATCAACTCAAATGCCTTAGATGTGCTCATCATGCTCTTCTTAGGATGTGTGTTACCAACTTGTTTTCCGGCTTGACATGCACTACATAGCTTATCCTTTTCAAATGTGATATCTTTCAAGCCTCTAACTAAATCATGCTTGATCAACTCATTCAATTGTTTCATTCCGACATGACCAAGCCTTCTATGCCATAACCAACCCATGCTATACTTAGTGATCAAACATGTTGTCAATTGAGCTTCTCTAGCATTGAAATCAACCAAGTATAGATTTTCATATCTAAATCCTTTGAATATCAAGTTAGAGCCATCTACACTTATAATCTCTACATCATCCACACCAAATATGCACTTGAAACCAAGATCACACAATTGAGCTACTGACAAAAGGTTGAAGTTCAAGCTTTCTACTAGTAGCACATTGGAAATGCTCAAGTCATTGAATATTGCAATCTCACCAAGCCCTTTGACCTTGCCTTTGCCATGGTCACCAAATGTGATACTATCAATCCCATTGCTCTTGTTTTCATTGATTGAATTAAACATTCTTGGATCACCGGTCATGTGTTGTGTGCACCCACTATCAAGCACCCAATGCCTTCCTCTGGCTTTATAATTGACCTACAAAAGAAGATCAATCCTTTTTAGGTACCCAAACTTGCTTGGGTCCTTGTAGGTTAGTTACCAAGGTCTTTGGTACCCAAATGGCCTTCTTCTTTGGGCCCACAATTGGTGTACCAATGAACTTAGCCTTCACACCATTGGCACCCTTAAAAAGCATGTAACAAGAATCAAATTTAATTGAGGATACATTAGGTAGCTTGTTCTTGTTAATCTTGCAATATTGCTCTATATGCCCAACTTGCTTACATCTATTGCAAAACCGACCATTGCCCTTCACAAAGCTTTGGGAGTGACAAAGGCTACCTTGCCTTTCTTGGGGGTATAGCCTAATCCCTCTTTGTTGAGAGAAAACCTTTGGCTACCCAAGCACTTTAGCAAGCGGGCATCTCCACCATAGGCATTGCCTAAGGCACGAGTGAGCTCATTCACCTCCTTCTTGAGGGTCTCATTTTCCACCATTAGTGAGGTATCACAAGAGAGACCATCACTCAAAGGTGAAGTGGAAGTGGTAGTGCTACAAGAAGACTTAGTGGGAGCAACTACAATGGGCTTATAAAAAGATTCATCAATAAGATCACAAGTTAGTCCCACATCACATGATACGATCACTTGCTCCTTCTTGGCTTCCTCCACTTTGACTTGCTCAATGAGAGAGGAGTGAGCCTTTTCAAGCTTAGAGTGAGCTTTGCCAAGCTTCTCATGGGCTTCCATTAGCCTCTCATGAGTGGCATTGAGGTCATCAAAGGATTGCTCAAGAAATTTTACCTTCTTGCGTAATTCTTTGCACTCTTTTCTCTTTATCTCATTGCAAGCATGCACTTGCTCACACATGTCCAAGAGTTCTTCCTTGGTGTACTCCTCATCTTCACCATCATCATTATCATCATTCCTACAAGTATCACTTTCACATTCATCATCATCACTCACATCATATTTTACCTTGGTAGGCTTTGCCATGAGGCATGTCGATGGAGTGTCAAAGATGGAGAGCTTGTCATTGATGGTGATGCTTGCTAGTGCTCTCTTGATAGATTGCTTGTCATCATCACTAGAGCTACCACTATCCGAAGAGCTATCATTATCCCATGTGACCACATAGCCTCCACCTTTCTTCTTCTTTTGGAAGGTCATTCTCTTCTCCTTCTTCTCCTTCTTCTCCTTCTTTTCTTTCTTATTCTTTTTGAGCTTCTTCTTCTCATCCTCATCATTGTCACTATTGTAGGGATAATTTGCTACAACATGATCGGGGCTCTTGCAATTGTAGCATCTTCTCACATATTCTTTGCTTTTGGTGTGATCTCTTCTCTTTCTTGCACCATAGCCCTTCTTCTTCATGAATTTTCCCATCTTACGGACAAAGAGGGCCATAGCTTCATCATCAATATCACTAAGATCATCATCATCACTTGATTCTTTCTTAGACTTGCCCTTCTTCTTGAATGATGATGAGCAAGCCTTGAATGCTATACTCTTCTTCTTCTTGTCTTCTTCTTCCTTCTTGTCATCCTTGTCATCCCCCTCCCTTTCCACATGGTATGTCTCTTGGGTCATGACATCACCTAGTACTTGGTTGGGGGTAATCTCCTTCAATCCTCCTCTTATGATGAGCAATCTCAACATCTCAAATCTTGAAGGTAGGCACATCAAGAACCGATGAGAGACATCATCATCCTTGATCTTCTCTCCTAATGCCTTCAAATCATTGACAATCACTTGCAAACGATGGAACATCTTTGGAATGCTCTCATCTTCCTTCATCTTGAAGCTTGTCAATTTATCCTTGAGGATATATAACTTAGCACTCTTCACCGCCGGTGTGCTCTCATATGTTTCCTCCAATCTCTTCCACACCTCATTTGCTCTTTCACAATCCCTAATTTGCTCAAACACCTTGGAATCAATGGCATTGTATATGGTGTGAGAGCCATTGTATTGCATTGCTTGTTGATCTTATCTTGGTTGGTGGGATCATCGGGATCAATGATAGCATAGTCATTCTCGGTCACTTCCCATACTTGATCATTGATTAAACCAAGATACATCCTCATCTTTCTCTTCCAATAATCATAGCATGTGCCATCAAAGAACGGTGGTTTGCCCCCCACATGGTTGAACACAACTTGAGCCATAATTTGACACCGAGGTTGTTAAGCCCTTAATCAAATGGTGACCACAGCTCTGATACCACTTGAAAGGTCCTAATATGGCTAGAGGGGGGTGAATAGCCTATTAAAAATTCTACAAATCAACTAGAGCAATTTGATTAGTAAGACAAATAGTGTAATGCAAACTTGCTCTAGCTCTACAAGGGTTGCAAGCCACCTATCCAACAATTCTAGTTGCAATGATTACTAGACACACAACTTGCTATGATACTACTCACTAAGAGCTCTCAAACTTGCTACACTAAAGAGCTCCACTAGATGAACTTAAATAACAAATCAAGATCTCAATTCTAATTACACTAAAGAGCTTGCCACAACTAGTTTGCAAGAATATAAAAGAGTGAGTAGGGTGATTATACCACCGTGTAGAGGGATGAACCAATCACAAGATGAAGATGAAATCAATCACCGAGAGAATGCCAAATAGCAAGAGACAACCGATTTTCTCTCGAGGTTCACGTGCTTGCCAACACGCTATGTCCCCATTGTGTCAACCAACACTTGGTGGTTCGGTGGCTAAGAGGTGTTGCACAAACCTCATCCACATGATTGGACACTGCAAGAACCTACCCACAAGTGAGCTAACTCAATGACACAAGCAATCCACTAGAGTTACCTTTTGGTGCTCCACCGGGGAAGGTACAAATCCCCTCACAATCATCGGAGATGGCCACGAACAATCACCAACTCATGCCAATCCTCTACTGCTGTACCAAGCCATCTAGGTGGTGGCAACCACCAAGAGCAACAAGTGAATCCCACAGCGAAACACGAATACCAAGTGCCTCTAGATGCAATCACTCAAGCAATGCACTTGGATTCTCTCCCAATCTCACAATGATGATGAATCAATGATGGAGATGAGTGGGAGGACTTTGGCTAAGCTCACAAGGTTGCTATGTCAATGCAAATGGCCAAGAGAGTGAGCTTGAGCTGGCCATGGGGCTTAAATAGAAGCCCCCATGAAATAGAGTCATTGGGGTCCTCTCTGCACTGAACACGGGCCGACCGGATGCTTCGGTCATATTGACCAGATGCTGGACCTCAGCGTCCGGTCATGCGATGTGCGCCACGTGTCATCGGCTTCAAACACCGATCGCCCGATCTCAATGGTCAAGTGATGACTAGGCGTGTCAGTTAAAAAGTGACCGGATGCTGGATCTCAGCGTTCGGTCATTTCTAGTAAGGTTCCAAACACGACATTTCATGACTAGACACGTCCGGTCATGCTCGACCGGACACACCCCGCGTCCGGTCACTCAACGTTTCCTCTGTGCGCCTCACATCAGCGTATGTCAGCACTGGCCAGATGCACCCTGCCAGCGTTCGATCACTTTTAGCGCTAGTGTCCGGTCGAAGACCGAAACACACGCCCTCTGCTGCCACTGACCGGATGCACCGGTCCAACCGAGACCAGCGTCTGGTCACTTAAAGTGACCTTTGACTTTTCTATAAAGAGCACCGGTGGCACCGTCGGACTATCTGCACTCTACGGGTGGACACTCCGCCAGTGAAGTTTCTAGCCCTTGCTCAAATGTGCCAACCACCAAGTGTATCACCTTGTGCACATGTGTTAGCATATTTTCACAAAATGATTTTCAAGGGTGTTAGCACTCCACTAGATCCTAAATGCATATGCAATGGGTTAGAGCATCTAGTGGCACTTTGATAACCGCATTTCGATACAAGTTTCACCCCTCTTAATAGTACGACTATCGATCCTAAATGTGATCACACTCGCTAAGTGTCTTGATCACCGAAACAAAATGGCTCCCACTATTTATACCTTTGCCTTGAGCCTTTTATTTTTCTCTTTCTTCTTTTCCAAGTTCAAGCATTTGATCATCACCATGCCATCACCATTGTCATGATCTTCGCCATTGCTTCATCACTTGGAGTAGTGCTACCTATCTCACAATCACTTTGATAAACTAGGTTAGCACTTAGGGTTTCATCAATTAACCAAAACCAAACTAGAGCTTTCACTTTATAAACTAGGATATTGTCAGTTGCAATAATTTTGAATCTATGGCTTGCATATGTTACACCCCTTAGAAGGCTTGTGACTATATATGATAACTATTGAGAATAAAGCATGAAGCTACCGCCTGCCATGTATAGAAGTTAAGACATGAAAGAATGGAGGGCTTTCTTGAAGAAGAACTTAAATCATGTGCTTAGATTTGTTGTCTTTGAAATTCATATCCTGAAGTATTGATAGTAGTGGTAGTGGTGCTTCAAGTTTTAATTCTCATTGAATTAAGTGGATTTTGTAAACTCGTAGAAGAGTTAATGGTGCTTTATTAGCTTGAAGACTAATATGAAGCATTTAATATTCTTTGTTGAAATTCTTACTTGCAGTAATATGTGTCAATCTTGTATGGAATGAATTATAGATTTATATGTTTCACATATAAACAATTGCCTAACTTTGCCTATCTAAATAAGTTTTGCATTAATTTTATTCACAAAGAAGCCTTTGTTAACCATGAAGGTTATAGTTATTTGTTCACTACTACCATGTAGGTAGAAGGAAAATTGAATTTCCTAGAAGCACATGAACAATTGGATTATACTGGCATATGAATTGATCTTAGAATGACCAATTTAGCCTAGAAATAGTATAATCCATATACTAAGTATTTAATACTTCTTCCCAGCAACTAGAAGTTTATGTCCTACCCTAAATATGTTGTTGTACATTGAATATTATACTTGATATGTGAATTCATGCCAAAACCAATGAATACTAGAAGTATAATTGGATTCTATGGAATACTAATGAGTATTCATAGATGATGCATGAAGTATATTACTACTTGAAGTAGTTATGGCATGAAAAAGGGGAGGAATTTTGGGTAAAGACATAAGAAAATGTGGGTAATATATATTTAATTGGCATAGCCTTCCAAAATCTATCTTTAAGTGCACCAGGACTTGAAGTCCTAGCCGCATTCCTTCCGACTGAGTTAACTATCTCTACATTGCACTAATTGCAAGCAAACTTGTAACTTTATATTTTTGTTGTTATCTACTACGTTGGATTGAATACCAACATTCCACATTACACATGAATGTGTATCACTATGTTGTGCTCTCATCGAGCTGCAACGATCTCCACTCTTACATGAATATTAGCATAGCAGCTATATTTGTAGCTAGTAGCTACCTTTGCACTTACCTCATAATTGAATTGGCTAGCTAGCACGCTATGTCAATATAGTTCTCGTTGAACTAAGAAATATTTTGCTTTTCAATGCATCGCGGGCATAAGCAATAGATTGGTCTATGGCCAAGTAGCCTAAGATCAGGGGGAGTCGATTAATCTGAAATTGACTAAATGGAAAAGTGACCCAATTGAATGGGTGGATTATAGTGGAAATTGAGTTGGTCGATAACATACTTATGATGATTTGGGATTTGTGAAGAAAAGGCAATTGGGGAATTTTGCATTAATGGCAATTAGAAATTCTAGAAGAAATTCCATGTGAATCTAAATGTTGCAGATTTTATACATTTGAAGTATATGGTCTATTTTTATGTATGAGTACTTGGATTAATTATTTGGGCTAAACAATAAAGAAGCTAGATAATGAAATAGTTTTCTAAACTATGATATGTGCAAATCAGGGGGAGAACACCCTAGAGTTTATAGGAATGATGAACATTCTTTATTGCACTTTATGTATTCTAGCTCACTGCATATAATGTATAATAACCCAAGTATTTAAATATGTGCATGAGTATTTCCCATAAAATTTTATCATAGCATACATGAATGGGCCTCCACTTGTAGTTGGAGATACATGAATTTTAATTATTTTAAGCCCATCATAGGGGATATCATTTGAAGTATGCTATTAAAGATCTAATATTGGCATTAGGGGGGGAAAGAAAGCCTATGTTGAATGCCAAATATTATTTCCATAGAAGGAAAATGATCTTAAGAGAAGACATTCCTTGAAGCTTGAAGCATGATAGTATCACGCACTAAATCAAACAATAGTTTCATTAACGCTCTTGTGAAGCATGAAGCAGAGCATATGCCAGATATTTTTGAAAATGAGAGGAGTAACTTGAAGTTATAAACCAAAAGTTGTGTTTACTAGTAGTAAACTAAAATGTTGTATACTATCAATCTAAAATTCATAGGGATGCTTGTGGGTTCTAGTTTTGTGTATACTTATTGAATAGAAATAAAATAAGAACAAACTCCTCCATTCTCATGAAGAGAACGCCTCATGAAGAAGGTCAAGCATCTCATGAAGAGGATCATCATGAAGATGAAATCCAACACACTAAGCGCGCACATCATAGTGTTGGGTACGCAGAACAATAAATTATCTCTTGTTTGGGAAATAACAAAGAGACAGAATTGTAACACCCTAGGTGTTTGGCTTCTACTAATTGCATGTCATTTCATAAACATGTGCATTATCCATGTCATCATGCCATTATCATTGAAACATACGTATGCAACATTTTAAATTGTATGTGTTTCATGCTTGATTGCTTAGAGTGGTAGTAGTGCAACATGGGAATGCAACATGAAACTCTCATACCTTGAAACATGGCAACATGGTAGTAATGTGGCAATTATAAAATGACAACAAGGTCTTGAAACATGTGAGACATGTCACTGCAACATATGAATGAATTGCTTGTTTTACTTTCTTTATCACATGTGATCATTAGAAGTGGTATAACAATTTTGTAAAATGGTTGATCATGGTCTATTACACCTTAACTACACTTAGGTTACTTGTTTGGACATTGCTCATATAGATCAAAATGACCAAAATGCCCTTGATTGCATGTTTGACTTGAATTGACTCTAGGAGTGTCATAGTTTGACTATTTAAAAAGTCCAACTTGGAAGCTTTGCATGGCTGTACACTCTTTACAAAAGTTGTAGCTAATTTATCAAGGAACAAAAGTTGTTTGATGACCAACTCATGAAAATGGCTAGAACATGCTCAAACATGGCCCACAAGTCAAAATTACATGCTGATTTCACTGAAAAATTTGTCTAAGTCTTAAACTGCATTTTCAGTTGGATCAGGCCAACTTGGGCTTCATATAACTGCTGATCCATGGCGAATTAGGAAATGGCCCTTGAAAGGAAAATGTAGCTGGAGGGTACCTCTACATTTTTCATGTACACCATTTCTGCAAAGCATCACTGGATTAGCCGTAGTAAGGCGTTGAATTCACGCTGTCAGGCGATCCAAGTCGACTGAATGCGCGCTACAGTGACCGAACGTTTTCAGAAAACGCCGGACGCGTGTGCGCCGCGCGTCGTCGGCCGGCTGATCGTGCTGCCACGCGCCGTGGCTGGTCTAAAGCCGCTGCACGTTGTCCTCCACTTCAAGCCAGCGCCGCGCTCACCCCGGTTTCGGCCCTGCTCCATTCGCTCAACCCGTGTGCGCGTCTGAGCCGTTGTGAAGCCACCGCTCCGCCATTGCTCCGCCTTCGCCTTGCTTGCTCACCTTTGCAAAAACGTGTTGCTCCGTTTGCCCAGAGCCTCGCCATGTTCCCCTCCATCACCTCCACCGTTCAATCGAGTCGATTGAGCCTCGGTAAGGGCGTATTCGCCGTTTTCCCCCACCGTAGCCATGGCGGGACCTCGCCGGAGTTGGCGCTCCATGCGGCCAGCTGTCCGCGCGACCTTTCCACCCCTCCTCTGCCTGTAGCTAGGTCCGGTGAGCACCACCGAAGCCCGTAGCACCAACCATTAGGGTTGCGACGCCGTATCGTCGCCGGAGCCAGCCGTGCCGTGGCCGAGCGCCGCCGTGGCCATCGCCACCCCTCCTTGTCGCGTCAATAGCTACGAATGAGGGTTCCCCTAGGTCTGCTAGGATAAGGCGAGCACGTAGACACCCTTGCCTTCGCCGGAGAAGCTACCGGCGACGAGCTTCGCCGCCGTCCCCTTCTCCTCCCCTGCCTGTCTCGCTGACGCGCGGGTCCTCCCTGTCAGCCGTCGTGGCTGAGGCGGGAGCCCAGCATGGGCCGCGTCGCGTTGGGCCGCGCCAGCGCGTGAGTCGCAGGCCGCCGTGATTCTTCGGGCCGGCCCAACTGTGGCTGAGTTTTGTTTCCATATTTGTTTTGTTTATTTATTTCACAGATTTATGTACATCTTGAAAAATATGTAGCTCCTAGTATATAGATCCAAATGCTGTGGTTCTAATTTTGTTAAGTTCCTGGTCATGTCTAGTATTTAATAAAAATATAATATGAGCACATGTTTTAGAAAATTTGGATGAATTAAATAGGAGTTTGAAATGTGTTTTTAGAAGCATGCAAACTTGTTTGAATTTTATCTTGAGTTTCTGTGGTCCAAAAATTATGAAATTTTGTGGGTCCTCTATTTTGGTTTATTTGAAGCTTGGCAAAAATTTCAGAGCTAGTGCATGTGTAGTTTTTAAGTTATAGAATTTCCTTTTATTAATAGGTGGATCTTGTGTGAATTTTCATAATTTTTCTATAGATCCAGTAAAGGTGAAATTTGATGGGTGCTATTCTTATGCTAGAAGGATGCTAGGAAAAATGGGAAATCTGTTGCTTGACACTTTTCATTAGGATTTCTTAATTATGCCATTTTAAGCCAGTATGCCTTATCATTTTTGTGGAGACTGTTATACTTACTCAATGGCTTTGAAATTTTTATGGTAGCCTATGTGAAGCATGAGATAGCTACTGTAATTGTTGTAGATTTTTCTGAATAGTTTTACTATATATTGCTTTAATCACCTAATTAACTAGATAAATTAGAAAAGGGTATTAAATAATTATTTAGAAGTTGACACTATACTTTCTGGTGTTTATTAGGTATGAAAAACAAGTTGGTAAACTCGGTTTGGTCAAATTAGGCTTTTGCACCATCATTAAATAATTAAGTTACTACTTGTTGCATATGAAGCTTTAACTGTTATTTTAAGTATGTCTTTACTATTCTAAGTTCATGGTACTGTTCCTAGGTGTTAGGCCTTTAACTGAAGATGAGCATCTTTATCTTAGGTTATGCAAGTTAGGTAAGTTGCTCTTGTTATTTAAGTTAAGTTGGATACATGCTTAAAGTGATTTGAATAGAGCTAATTACTCGGTAAACGAGTGTCCAGTGATGTTTTCATAAACAACCATTGTGATTCATTCATCATGAGCATCATGTCATTCCTTATGCATCCATGATACTTATCTTGTGCATCGGCATGCAATAGGTGTACCAGAAGGAGTAACCCTACTGGAATTCGAGGAGCCGAGCGAGCAGCAGCAGCCGACACCGGAGATTCAGGAGGAGCAGCCTTCAGGAGAAGTGCCAGACAAGGTCGCCGTTGAGTGCCCGGATCACCGTCCTTGCAACTTTGTGAAAGGCAAGCCCCAGAGCATATTAAGCCTCCTAATTTCCGAAATGCAGTACAGTATTATTGTTACATATATATATTGTTGCATTAAGTTTAGGTGTTGGATGCAAACACTTGCTGCATTGGTTACCCAATTCCTTGTCCAGATATTGTTACCCTGAATCCTATGTAGCTTCAGGCTTGAGTAGTGCTTAGCCCTGCTTAAATGCGGTAGAAGTCGGGTGATTTCCTGTCACCTGCGAGATATAGGAATATACATGTGGCACGGTTGGCTATATTTGCTATCGTGGAAAAGAACCAGTCTTAATTTGAAATGAAGACCGGACGGAGGCTTGCCGGTTTGCAGTGACTCCGTCTGCGTCGCTTAAGGACTGATTCTTGGAGCCTTTCCTGTTCATGTTGAACGCATGCCTCTCTCTTAGTTGGCCGGGTCTGGAGACCGACCGCGAAGCCGAGTAGCTCAACTCAGGCCGGGAGTCGATAAGTATAAAGTACGCCTCGGAAGGGAGCCGTAGGCGTGAGTCCAAGGGCAGGTGATTTAAAAGTCCTGATCGTCCTGGCAGAAGGGTAATCCCTGAGAGCGCTGGCGCTGATCGAACCCGCGAATTTGGTTCCTGAGTTGTACCAAAGGTAACCCACGGCTACCCTTGCTAAGTATGCCAGGGTGAGAGTTAGGAATACCCCCTCAGCTGAGTTGTAATTCGATTCGAATCGCCGTCTCTCCCGGTTAGTGAGAACTTGACGGGCTTATCTCCAATGTAGATACACTTAATAACATAATGGTTCAGGCAATGATGATATGATGATGACAGCCTTATTATACCTGCTATGGTTAATACTGTTTGCTCCTAATAAGTGAGTGCTCTAGTACAGGTGCTAATCTAGTGGACAGGTAAATAATGATAAGCTTGATGCTAAGTTTAAATTGGTTACCATAATCTTAAGCTCTTTTCTGCAACTGTGTCAAGCTAGCCCACCTAAAAGCCTTGCATGATCCTTGGTGTCTTTATTTCTGTTTTTGTCGGGTAAGTCTAGCTGAGTACCTTCTCGTACTCAGGGTTTATCTCCCACCTGTTGCAGATGACCAGTTCTACTTTGGTTGCTGCAAGTACTGCCTTCTCCCAGCTGGGGATGAAGACTAGACCGTTGGGCGCGGTCTCTACTAGTTCCTCGTACCTGATAATGCTTTTGTGGGACATGACTCAGACTTGGCAATGTATTTGAAAACTATGATGTTTTGTACTAAACTATGTTGCTTCCGCACACTCAAACTTGGTTTGTAATATTCTA
The DNA here is from genome assembly GCF_019320115.1 of Miscanthus floridulus. NCBI lineage: Eukaryota > Viridiplantae > Streptophyta > Magnoliopsida > Poales > Poaceae > Miscanthus > Miscanthus floridulus. The sequence goes on along the minus strand of NC_089580.1, from coordinate 121,087,141 downwards.
ATTCAACTCTGATGGATGTAATCCGAATGCTACTTGTGAAATGTTGTAACAGATGATGTGTTGTGTTGAATCATTACGATCTTGGTTTGTATGTCGAGAGTTGGTTGAAATCCTTCGTGATTTCCGGACTACCGGGATTATGGGAGCTTAAGTACAGGAATTTGATCGCTTCGGTGATTGTTTTTGTACTTACGTTCTTATGATTTGGTCGGTTCTGTTACAGCTGGCATCAGAGCAAGATTTGACACTAAACACGTCATTTGTGTATTTAAAACAAAAGTATTTGTGAAAATCCTAAATTAAATACTAAGTATTTCCAGTGGTCATATCCCTTATGCCCTAAATAAGGACTCTTAGGTGGCTTATTAAAGTACTAACTTGGGGGTTCCTGCTTGTTTCTGTTTCGTCGTCCATACGGCGTGCTATTGTATGGATGCCATCCGCTTGGGTGGTAATGTATGGATCAAAATACCTCTACGCTCTGGTAAGTGTGAGTTGTGAGAGCATGACCGTCCAACCGTCGGTCTAGGGGAGAGTAGTTGTGGTTGCTCGCATACTTACATGTTTAATCATGCATCTATGAGAGTACTTAATTATGGGTATCTCTGACGGGTAGCTGTGATACTAGAGTATATGCATCAGGGGATGTATGTATGAAAGTATTTAGTTTACTGCTTGTTTTCTATGCTTTTTGGGAAATTATTGGGCTGAAATGAAATTTTCTACAGGTACACTAACAACGTATCGTTGTAGATCGACTAGCTACCGTATACGAGAGAACGTATGTATGCCACCGTATATTTCGCTAGCCTTTAAATTTTTCTAGGTTTGTGAGGACGTACGGATCGTGCATGCATCATGTTCAAGCATACATGGCATTTCTTGCATTACTCCCTCCTTTAAAATTGATGGTCCCTGAATAATTAAATTTCGTATCCCTTAAATGATTCTCCCCTTACGTTGTAACTTTTTGCTACAGATGGCGCGCACGAAACGCACTGCTCGTAAGTCCGCTGGAGGTAGGGCGCCTCGTCACCGTTTAGCTCCTCGTGAGCCCCGTCCTGAGCCTACTGAGGCTGAAAGGCTGAGGGCAGAGCTGGCTCAGGTGACTGCTGAAAGGACTGCAGTTCAGCAGCGTTTGGAGCAAGTCACGCAGGAACGGGATCAAGAGAACCTGGAGGTTCAGAGGTTGACAGTTGCTCACCGCAACTGTGAGCGTATGTTGGTTCACATGCTGAACCAACGGAATGAAGCCTGGCACGAGAAGAATGTGTTGAGAGCGAGGCAGATTGAGCTAGAGCAGCAGTTGGCAGCTGCAGAAGAGTACAATGACAATCTCCATGAGGAGGTTCACCTACTGCACAATCAACTTCACCCTATCCTGCCACCTGATGAGGATGAGATGGGTTCTGGTGTCATCATGGCTGAAGGTGATGATGACATGGAAGTCAATGGACCTGAGGACGCTCCACCTGATGAGGAGTTAGAGCCTCCTAGTGACGAAGATGGAGGAGAGATCCTCGACACTGACTCCGAGGACGATGCGTAGTTTAGCTTACTACTGAGCTAATGCGCTAGATCTAGTCTTTTGTTGCTCCTCATGCATGAACGAGTAACTTTGTAGCAAGTTAATCGTTGGGATGTAATATCGAACCCTATGTTACCTTTGATGTACGTTGGAACCACTATGGCTTGGATGTAACCTATCGAACGTATTATGCTCCACGTATGTGAGCATTTGATGAATTTCGACTTTTGCGGTCTATGGATCTCGTTGTTGGTTAAGTTCATTGCATTTATATGTCAATTGATGCGCTTGATGAGTTGGGTGATTGTGATGAATGATTGTGCCTCTGTTGATTATTAAATGCATTCCCTCTAATGGACTCAGTTTGGCATAATCATACAGTTCATCTACAAAAATTTCCACATCGTCAGTGCTCATTGGCTATACCTTTTGCAGATGGCTCATAACCTTCGTCGCGGTCGTGGCATGGGAAATGAGGAACAACCACCTCCGCCACCGCCCACACCAGCTGAGCTAATGCAGATAGTTGTGGAAAGTCAGCGCATGCTAGCTGAGGCTATGCACCAGATGGCTAACCGTGAGGATCGGCATGTCCGCCAGGGACCCGAGCCGAACCAGTACAGCAGCTTTAAGGACTTCATGGACACAAAGCCTCCTATCTTTCAGTGAGGCAGAAGAACCCTTACAAGCGGATGAATGGTTGAGCACGATAGAGCAAAGATTTGGATTGCTCCTGTTTGACTGAAGGCATGAAGGCTACGTATGCAGGACACCAGCTCCAAGGCCCTGCAGGCATCTGGTGGACCCATCATAGGACCACCTTCCCTGCTAACGTTGAGATCGTTTGGAACCAATTCCAGGCAGCCTTCAGGGGACACTTTATCCCTCCTGGTCTCATGGCCATTAAGCATACTGAGTTCATGAAGCTCACCCAAGGCAATAAGAGTCTCAATGAGTACCTCCAGGCGTTCAACAACCTGGCAAGATATGCTCCTGAGTTCGTCGATACTGACGCCAAGAGAATAGCTAGCTTCAAGAGGGGACTTTCCCCAAAACTGATGAAGTCAATGGGCAACTGCAAGTGTGTCACCTTCAATGAGTTTATCAGTGACACTCTGACTCAGGAGAACAATGACAAGATATATGCTGCTTCCAAGAACCGTAAAAGGAACTTTGAGGCTGGTGCTTCCCAGTCCAAGGCTCCAATGGTATCTAAGGCCCCGTACCGTTCCACCCAATGCTAATGTCCGGTACCGCCCACCTCAGAAGAAGAACCAAGCTAAAACCGGTTTCCGCAAGGGGTATACGATTTCCTTGCCGAAGAATACATCTGGGCAGAGTAGCTCCAATGTTCCACCAGCAAACAGGCCGTGCTGGAACTGTAACCAGCCTGGTCATTGGGCAAATAGATGTCCCCATCCTCCCAAGAATGCTCAAGGAAACGTCCGTCAGGGGCGTGTTCACTATACTACAGTGGAGGAAATTCCTGCTGGTGAAGTGGTCACCGCTGGTAAGTTCCTTGTTAATGATCACCCTGCAGTTGTGCTCTTTGATTCTGGTGCTTCGCATTCCTTTGTGAGTTCAACTTTTGCATCTAAGCATCAGATGAATGTGATTACAATTGTCAAGGGGGGTTATTGTATTAGTGCTGCTGGGAATAATATCATGACTAACCAAGTAGTTAAAGATGTAAAGATTGAGATCGGGGATCGAGAGTTCCTCGTGGATCTTGTAGTTCTACCGGGGGTAGGAATCGATGTAATCCTAGGAATGAAGTGGATGAGCGGGAATGGAGTGTTGATCGATACATCAACCCGTGTGGTTATGTTGAGGGATCCTGTGGATAAGAAAGGTTTTCTAGTGCAGTTACCTCGTGATATTGCTATCCACAGTACAGCCAATGCTACCTTAGCCAAAGCCATTAAGGATCTACCGGTTGTCTGTGAGTTTCCAGATGTCTTTCCTGATGACTTGCCTGGATTACCTCCGGACCGTGATGTAGAATTCAAGATAGAACTCATTCCGGGTACGGCTCCCATTTCTCGAAGGCCCTATAGAATGCCACCCAATGAGTTGGCTGAGCTGAAGAGTCAGTTGAATGAGCTATTGAAGAAAGGGTTGATTCGGCCTAGTTCTTCTCCTTGGGGTTGTCCGGCTATATTTGTGAAGAAGAAGGACGAGTCTCTACGCATGTGCGTGGATTATCGTCCCCTAAACGCTGTTACTATCAAGAACAAATACCCTCTTCCTCGCATCGATATTCTATTTGATCAGCTCTCCAAGGCTAAGGTATTCTCCAAGATCGATTTGAGGTCTGGCTACCATCAGATCAAAATTCGTCCTGAAGATATACCTAAGACAGCTTTCTCTACTCGTTATGGCTTGTTCGAATACCTCGTCATGTCATTCGGGTTGACAAATGCTCCGGCACACTTTATGTACCTGATGAATTCTGTATTCATGCCGGAATTGGACAAATTTGTCGTCGTGTTCATTGATGATATCCTGGTATATTCTCAGAATGAAGAAGAGCATGCTGGACACTTGAGAATTGTTTTAACTCGGTTACGTGATAACCAGCTTTATGCCAAGTTCAGCAAGTGCGAGTTCTGGTTGAACAAGATACCTTTTCTTGGTCATATATTATCTGGTGATGGAATTTCGGTTGACCCTACTAAGGTGCAAGAAGTCCTGGAGTGGAAGGCACCTACTACGGTCACAGAAGTCCGAAGTTTTCTGGGTCTGGCTGGCTATTATCGTCGCTTTATCCCGGATTTCTCAAAGGTCGCCAAGCCCATGACTCGGCTACTGCAAAAGGATGAGAAGTTTGTGTGGACTCCGAAGTGTGAAGAGGCTTTCCACACTTTGCGGACCTTACTAACCTCTGCTCCTGTATTGGCACAACCTGACATCGAGAAGCCTTTTGATGTCTACTGTGACGCATGTGGCACCGGTTTGGGGTGTGTTCTTATGCAGGAGGGTCGAGTAATTGCTTATGCTTCGCGCCAGCTCCGAAAGCATGAAGTCAACTATCCTACCCATGACTTAGAGCTAGCCGCAGTCGTTCATGCCCTGAAGATCTAGGAGACATTACTTGCTTGGTAATGTGTGCAACATCTATACTGACCATAAGAGTCTCAAGTACATCTTTACGCAGCCTGAGTTGAACATGCGTCAACGACGATGGTTAGAATTGATCAAAGACTACAACCTTCAAGTGCACTACCACCCTGGTAAGGCAAATGTGGTTGCTGATGCCCTAAGCAGAAAGGCCCATTGCAATTCCTTAGTTAGTGAAGACTTTCATCTGGCACACCTCCTTCATCCTGTAGTACTCCACAATATCACTGTGGATTGCTCTCTTAGAAGTCGAATTATCGAGCTCCAGAAGACGGATGTGGGTGTATTTCACATCAAGCGGAAGATGAAAGAGAAAGAGACCAAGCACTTTAAAGGTCGATGACAAGGGAATTCTCTGGTTTAATGATAGGACTTGTGGTACCCAAAGATAAAGAACTTAGAAATCAAATTATGGATGAAGCCCATTCTTCTAAATTGTCCATCCATCCTGGTAGCAGTAAAATGTATCAAGATCTCAAGCTGTATTATTGGTGGACCAAGATGAAGAAAGAAATCGCAGCTTACGTGGCAAGGTGTGATAACTATTGCAGAGTCAAGGCTATTCACATAAGGCCCGGACTATTGCAGCCACTTTCTATTCCTGGCTGGAAGTGGGAAGAAATTAGCATGGATTTTATTGTTGGATTACCCACTACCAAAAAGGGTTGTGATTCCATCTGGGTTATCGTAGATCGTCTAACTAAATCTGCTCACTTTATTCCGGTCAAGTCTACCTATCACCCTCACAATTATGCTGAGATTTATTTTCAACAAGTGGTACGTCTCCATGGTGTACCCAAATCCATTGTTTCGGATAGAGGACCTCAGTTCACGGCTCGCTTTTGGGAGTGCTTACATCAGAATCTTGGCACTCATCTAATCCGCAGTTCTGCCTATCATCCGCAAACATCAGGACAGACCTGAGCGTGTTAATCAAATTCTTGAAGACATGCTTAGAGCTTGTCTTATCTCTTGCAAAGGCTCTTGGGAAGACTGGTTACCTCTCGCTGAATTCTCTTATAACAACAGTTATCAAGAGAGTATCAAAATGGCTCCTTTTGAAGCTCTTTATGGCCGCAAGTGTAGAACTCCTTTGAACTGGGTGGAACCCGGAGAAAGAAGATTCTATGGTATTGATTTTGTAAAAGAAGCCGAAGAGCAAGTCCGAACTATACAGAAGAATATGACTGCCGCACAGGCTAGACAAAAGAGCTATGCTGACAAGAGAAGAAAACCTATTGAGTTTGAAGTAGGTGATCATGTTTATTTGAAGGTATCCCCTATGAAAGGAGTCAAGCGCTTTGGAATTAAAAGGAAGCTTGAGCCCCGATATGTTGGACCTTACCGCATTATCGAGAAAAGTGGAAGAGTAGCCTATAAACTCGATTTACCCCGTGAAATGGGCGCTATATTCCTGGTATTCCATGTGTCCCAGCTTAAGAAGTGTCTTCGTATTCCTGAGGAGAGAATAGCAACAAGGAAAGTCAACTTGAAATCTGATCTTTCTTATGAAGAAAAGCCCGTGCAAGTCCTGGATACTCAAGAAAGAGTGACTCGTACACGAGTAGTTAAATTATACAAGGTAGTTTGGAGTAATCATAGTGAACGGGATGCAACCTGGGAGCGGGAAGATTATTTAAAGGAAAATCATCCAACTTTCTATACTAAATGGTACGCTTTCCAAATCTCGGGACGAGATTTTTCTAAGGGGGGAGGGCTGTAACACCCTAGGTGTTTGGCTTCCACTAATTGCATGTCATTTCATAAACATGTGCATTATCCATGTCATCATGCCATTATCATTGAAACATACGTATGCAACATTTTAAATTGTATGTGTTTCATGCTTGATTGCTTAGAGTGGTAGTAGTGCAACATGGGAATGCAACATGAAACTCTCATACCTTGAAACATGGCAACATGGTAGTAATGTGGCAATTATAAAATGACAACAAGGTCTTGAAACATGTGAGACATGTCACTGCAACATATGAATGAATTGCTTGTTTTACTTTCTTTATCACATGTGATCATTAGAAGTGGTATAACAATTTTGTAAAATGGTTGATCATGGTCTATTACACCTTAACTACACTTAGGTTACTTGTTTGGACATTGCTCATATAGATCAAAATGACCAAAATGCCCTTGATTGCATGTTTGACTTGAATTGACTCTAGGAGTGTCATAGTTTGACTATTTAAAAAGTCCAACTTGGAAGCTTTGCATGGCTGTACACTCTTTACAAAAGTTGTAGCTAATTTATCAAGGAACAAAAGTTGTTTGATGACCAACTCATGAAAATGGCTAGAACATGCTCAAACATGGCCCACAAGTCAAAATTACATGCTGATTTCACTGAAAAATTTGTCTAAGTCTTAAACTGCATTTTCAGTTGGATCAGGCCAACTTGGGCTTCATATAACTGCTGATCCATGGCGAATTAGGAAATGGTCCTTGAAAGGAAAATGTAGCTGGATGGTACCTCTACATTTTTCATGTACACCATTTCTACAAAGCATCACTGGATTAGCCGTAGTAAGGCGTTGAATTCACGCTGTCAGGCGATCCAAGTCGACTGAATGCGCGCTACAGTGACCGAACGTTTTCAGAAAACGTCGGACGCGTGTGCGCCGCGCGTCGTCGGCCGGCTGATCGCGCTGCCACGCGCCGTGGCTGATCTGAAGCCGCTGCACGTTGTCCTCCACTTCAAGCCAGCGCCGCGCTCACCCCGGCTTCGGCCCTGCTCCATTCGCTCAACCCGCGCGCGCGTCTGAGCCGTTGTGAAGCCACCGCTCCGCCATTGCTCCGCCTTCGCCTTGCTTGCTCACCTTTGCAAAAACGCGTTGCTCCGTTCGCCCAGAGCCTCGCCGTGTTCCCCTCCATCACCTCCACCGTTCAATCGAGTCGATTGAGCCTCGGTAAGGGCGTATTCGCCGTTTTCCCCCACCGCAGCCATGGCGGGACCTCGCCGGAGTTGGCGCTCCACGTGGCCAGCTGTCCGCGCGACCTTTCCACCCCTCCTCTGCCTGTAGCTAGGTCCGGTGAGCACCACCGAAGCCCGTAGCGCCAACCATTAGGGCTGCGACGCCGTATCATCGCCGGAGCCGGCCGTGCCGTGGCCGAGCACCGCCGTGGCCATCGCCACCCCTCCTTGTCGCGTCAATAGCTACGAATGAGGGTTCCCCTAGGTCCGCTAGGATAAGGCGAGCACGTAGACACCCTTGCCTTCGCCTGGAGAAGCTACCGGCGACGAGCTTCGCCGCCGTCCCCTTCTCCTCCCCTGCCTGTCTCGCTGACGCGCGGGTCCTCCCTGTCAGCCGTCGTGGCTGAGGCGGGAGCCCAGCGTGGGCCGCGTCGCGTTGGGCCGCGCCAGCGCGTGAGTCACGGGCCGCCGTGATTCTTCGGGCCGGCCCAACTGTGGCTGAGTTTTGTTTCCTTATTTGTTTTGTTTATTTATTTCACAGATTTATGTACATCTTGAAAAATATGTAGCTCCTAGTATATAGATCCAAATGCTGTGGTTCTAATTTTGTTAAGTTCCTGGTCATGTCTAGTATTTAATAAAAATATAATATGAGCACATGTTTTAGAAAATTTGGATGAATTAAATAGGAGTTTGAAATGTGTTTTTAGAAGCATGCAAACTTGTTTGAATTTTATCTTGAGTTTCTGTGGTCCAAAAATTATGAAATTTTGTGGGTCCTCTATTTTGGTTTATTTGAAGCTCTGGTAAAAATTTCAGAGCTAGTGCATGTGTAGTTTTTAAGTTATAGAATTTCCTTTTATTAATAGGTGGATCTTGTGTGAATTTTCATAATTTTTCTATAGATCCAGTAAAGGTGAAATTTGATGGGTGCTATTCTTATGCTAGAAGGATGCTAGGAAAAATGGGAAATCTGTTGCTTGACACTTTTCATTAGGATTTCTTAATTATGCCATTTTAAGCCAGTATGCCTTATCATTTTTGTGGAGACTGTTATACTTACTCAATGGCTTTGAAATTTTTATGGTAGCCTATGTGAAGCATGAGATAGCTACTGTAATTTTTGTAGATTTTTCTGAATAGTTTTACTATATATTGCTTTAATCACCTAATTAACTAGATAAATTAGAAAAGGGTATTAAATAATTATTTAGAAGTTGACACTATACTTTCTGATGTTTATTAGGTATGAAAAACAAGTTGGTAAACTTGGTTTGGTCAAATTAGGCTTTTGCACCATCATTAAATAATTAAGTTACTACTTGTTGCATATGAAGCTTTAACTAGTTATTTTAAGTATGTCTTTACTATTCTAAGTTCATGGTACTGTTCCTAGGTGTTAGGCCTTTAACTGAAGATGAGCATCTTTATCTTAGGTTATGCAAGTTAGGTAAGTTGCTCTTGTTATTTAAGTTAAGTTGGATACATGCTTAAAGTGATTTGAATAGAGCTAATTACTCGGTAAACGAGTGTCCAGTGATGTTTTCATAAACAACCATTGTGATTCATTCATCATGAGCATCATGTCATTCCTTATGCATCCATGATACTTATCTTGTGCATCGGCATGCAATAGGTGTACCAGAAGGAGTAACCCTGCTGGAATTCGAGGAGCCGAGCGAGCAGCAGCAGCCGACACCGGAGATTCAGGAGGAGCAGCCTTCAGGAGAAGTGCCAGACGAGGTCGCCGTTGAGTGCCCGGATCACCGTCCTTGCAACTTTGTGAAAGGCAAGCCCCGGAGCATATTAAGCCTCCTAATTTCCGAAATGCAGTACAGTATTATTGTTACATATATATATTGTTGCATTAAGTTTAGGTGTTGGATGCAAACACTTGCTGCATTGGTTACCCAATTCCTTGTCCAGATATTGTTACCCTGAATCCTATGTAGCTCAGGCTCGAGTAGTGCTTAGCCCTGCTTAAATGCGGTAGAAGTTGGGTGATTTCCTGTCACCTGCGAGATATAGGAATATACATGTGGCACGGTTGGCTATATTTGCTATCGTGGAAAAGAACCAGTCTTAATTTGAAATGAAGACCGGACGGAGGCTTGCCGGTTTGCAGTGACTCCGTCTGCGTCAGCTTAAGGACTGATTCTTGGAGCCTTTCCTGTTCATGTTGAACGCATGCCTCTCTCTTAGTTGGCCGGGTCTGGAGACCGACCGCGAAGCCGAGTAGCTCAACTCAGGCCGGGAGTCGATAAGTATAAAGTACGCCTCGGAAGGGAGCCAGTAGGCAGTGAGTCCAAGGGCAGGTGATTTAAAAGTCCTGATCGTCCTGGCAGAAGGGTAATCCCTGAGAGCGCTGGCGCTGATCGAACCCACGAATTTGGTTCCTGAGTTGTACCAAAGGTAACCCACGGCTACCCTTGCTAAGTATGCCAGGGTGAGAGTTAGGAATACCCCCTCAGCTGAGTTGGAATTCGATTCGAATCGCCGTCTCTCCCGGTTAGTGAGAACTTGACGGGCTTATCTCCAATGTAGATACACTTAATAACATAATGGTTCGGCAATGATGATATGATGATGACAGCCCTATTTATACCTGCTATGGTTAATACTGTTTGCTCCTAATAAGTGAGTGCTCTAGTACAGGTGCTAATCTAGTGGACAGGTAAATATTGATAAGCTTGATGCTAAGTTTAAATTGGTTACCATAATCTTAAGCTCTTTTCTGCAACTATGTCAAGCTAGCCCACCTAAAAAGCCTTGCATGATCCTTGGTGTCTTTATTTCTGTTTTTGTCAGGTAAGTCTAGCTGAGTACCTTCTCGTACTCAGGGTTTATCTCCCACCTGTTGCAGATGACCAGTTCTACTTTGGTTGCTGCAAGTACTGCCTTCTCCTAGCTGGGGATGAAGACTAGACCATTGGGCGCGGTCTCTACTAGTTCTCGTACCTGATAATGCTTTTGTGGGACATGACTTAGACTTGGCAATGTATTTGAAAACTATGATGTTTTGTACTAAACTATGTTGCTTCCGCACACTCAAACTTGGTTTGTAATATTCTAATTCAACTCCGATGGATGTAATCCGAATGCTACTTGTGAAATGTTGTAACAGATGATGTGTTGTGTTGAATCATTACGATCTTGGTTTGTATGTCGAGAGTTGGTTGAAATCCTTCATGATTTCTGGACTACCGGGATTATGGGAGCTTAAGTACAGGAATTTGATCGCTTCGGTGATGGTTTTTGTACTTACATTCTTATGATTTGGTCGGTTCTGTTACAAGAATTATCTCATATTATGAGAATATTGGGAGAAAATAATAGTTGTCAACAACGCTACCTCTATAATTGTAAATGTTTCTCTTATGAGAACCCAGATCTAGAAAACAAAGTCCATGGCAAAGTCGCTTGCAGCGATTATATTGGGTCAATGAAGAAAGCAAATGAGGTTGAATCTCCTACTAAGAAGAAATAAATGTTCTGCTATATCTCTGGCAAATGAAATGAATGAATATGAAATATGCAGTTAATAAGTGGATTATGAAGATCCATATAGTTCCTAAAGAATATAAATCGCAACATATGGAAATTAAATCTTATACCAAGTATTAAGAAATTTAAGGTATAATATATTTCTGAATGAATATTGAAGTCTCAAGAAGAGCATGTCCTAGAAGGAATAGTCATCGAATGACTTTGTAGTGAATAATACTATGTCATTGAGTATATCACATAATAATCTCTCATATAGTAGAGAATATATCTCATAGAAGAGAAATGTTATTCACCAAAGATGAGAAAGTCCTTGAAGGAGTTAATCCATGAAGGATTTACCAGTCGATTCTTGAATAAATGTCACACCCCATTTTAAGAACAAAAGAGGATGTATAAAAGTCTTATGTGCACCCCAGGAATGATCGCACACATAAGTGGACAAATTGTGTATTGTACTAGCAATAGAACTACCCAATGCAAATCTCCTAGGGTAACAAGGTAATTGAGTATTCAAAATCTAGGAAATCCTACCATAGGTAGCAAGATAGACACATGCATATGTATTTTAGTGAGCATCATGAATAGGACAAGGAAGGTCCCTAGCTATACTTGCCTTGATCAAAGTTCTCCTGAAAGTCTTGCGGGTCTTGATAGTCGTAGGAGTTCTCTTGATCACCAACGTAAACCTCACCGTCTGAACTCGATCAACAACACCAAGCAGCAACATACAATCATCCAAACAATCATACACGAGGCAAACAAATAGATTTAATTAGAACAGTACACCACCAGCAAGAAAACAGTTTGAAAAGTGTATAAAAACATTCTACTCATCACTACGATCACATAGACGCGAAATTCACTGAATTCAGATCTAAAACGAGCAAGATATGAGTTTTCCAAGTTTTCCTATAGACTATTAATGTACTAAACATGAACTCGAAATTTAAAAACTAGAACTGAGCTAACAAGGACACTAACACATAGATTACAAAATTATGAATCCAACGCAATTTGAACGGATCGAATCGGAGTTAACATGAGCATTTTACAAGCATTTGAAATCAGTGGCAAAACTGTAATTAGATGGAACTTGATTTTGAATCTGTTAAATGAAAAATACGTTTTCCAAAAGAGAAAACGTATTCTCTAGAATACACTTTGGACTGTGGGTTCAAAATCTAAAGAGCTTAGGGCTCTTTAGCAAATATTCCCCGTGAAGGGGTGTTGGCCTCTGCTGGCCGTCCGATCAAGGATGACCGCTCGAGATTAGATCGGCGCGGGTGACGGTGGTAACGGCCGGAGAAGAAGGGCCACACAGTGGCACTCCATGACCGGTGGCGAGGACCTCGCCGGTGTTCCCGGTTCAGGCGATTCTGGCCATCCCAAGACACGGGACCGGTACCAATCGAAAGAGGAGCACACCCCGTAGTCACCCAAGAGGAAGATGGAGTCGGTGATGAGTCATGGACGGCGGGAGGCTCGTGTCGGCGGACGGCGATGGACTGCACACGCTAACAATGCAAAGTGAGCAGAATTGAGCTAAGTTAAGGATCTTGGGATGTTTGCGAGGTTAAGGCGAACTGGTTCGTGAGCTTACAGGAGCGAAGGAGCGACGAGGCGGCGCAATTGACGGCAACAGCGGTTGGCTAGGGTTGCGGCTGCCGCTGTGAGCTCAGGAAGTGAAGGCGGCAATCGCTACAGTAGGGAAAAAGGCGATGGGGACGCGCGCACGTGATTTATAGGGTGAAGGCGCAGTGCGGAGGCACAGCTCGTGGACCGGTGCCCAGGCTCTCGGTCGGATTCAAGTTCGACTCGATGAGGAAGATGGTGACGCCAGTTCCTAGATGCCTGACGTCAGTGGCCAAGGGAAGAAGGGAGGCAGGTTGCTGCTCACGGTGGGGCCTTGGCCTCGGCCTAAGAAGAAATGGTGGTGCTACTGGACTAGGCCAGAAGGAAGGTTGGGCCTCATGGCCAGAACAGAGAAGAAGGGATTTCCATTTTTTTCTCTTTTTATTTCTAGAATTTTCAAATGGATTTTCAAAAGGGATTTGAATTCCTTTTCACATGCAACAAAAAAACTAGTCAAACATAATAAAATATGCATCAGCATGTATGTAGCAACCTGTTCCTAAGCTTAGGATAAATTTTAGTTTCACAAAGTTATTTATTTTACTATATTGACATGCTCACAAAATTGCACTAAAAATCAATTTCAGCTATTTTAAAATGATGCAAAATTTTGGGTGTTACAAATCTACCCCCCTTAAGAGAATCTCATCCTCGAGATTAGGCTGTGCTTACTCAAACAACTATGGGTATGTCTTTCTCAATTCATCTTCTCTTTCCCAAGTTGCCTCTGCTTCCAAATACCGATTCCACCGAACCTTGCACATCCTAATTGTTCTGCTTCTCATAACTTTCTCAGCCATATCCAAAATCTTAATTGGAAACTCCTCATATGTCAGATCATCCTTAACAGCAAGTTCCTCTAATGGTATTTGCTCCTCAGGCACATGCAAACACTTCTTAAGTTGAGACACATGGAACACATCATGGACACCAGACAGGTTCTCAGGCAATTCTAACTGATAAGCCACTTCTCCACATCTCTTTAAAACTTTAAACAGACCAACATACCTTGGTGCTAGTTTACCTTTCATGTTGAACCTTTTCACACTCCTCATAGGTGATACTTTTAAATAGACATAATCTCCTTCATCAAATACCAAGTCTCTTCTTCGATTATCTACATAGCTCTTCTGACGGGTTTGTGCCACTCTCAGGTTCTCTCTAATCTTTCTCACCTGCTCTTCAGCGTTTCTAAGCACATATGGTCCAAACACTTGACTTTCACCTATTTGATTCCAAAATAAGGGTGTTCTACACTTACGCCCATACAAAGCTTCAAATGGTGACATCTTGAGACTCTGTTGATAGTTGTTGTTGTATGAGAACTCTGCATAACATAAACTCTTATCCCAACTAGTACCATACTACAACGCATATGCTCTCAACATGTCTTCTAAAATCTGATTAAGTCTCTCTGTCTGTTCATCAGTCTAAGGATGGTAGGCTGTGCTAAAATTCAACTTTGTGCCTAGCGAAGTGTGTACCTGTTTCCAAAAATGAGAAGTGAACTACGAACCTCTATCAGACACAATCTTCTTTGGAACACCATGCAAACTCACTATCCTTTCCATGTATAGTTCTACTAACTTTGGTCCTCTATAAGTGGTCTTGACAGGTAAGAAGTGAGCAACTTTAGTCAAACGATCCACAATCACCCATATTGAATCATAACCTTTTTGAGTACGTGGTAACCCCACTATGAAGTCCATCCCAACTTCTTCCCACTTCCACTTAGGTATCTTCATAGGTTGCAACAATCTTGTAGGTCGCTGATGCTCAGCTTTCACTCTCTGACAAGTATCACATATAGCAACATACTCAGCTACATCTTTCTTCAGACCATACCACCAATACTTCTCTTTAAGATCCAGATACATCTTAGTACTGCCAGGATGGATAGAATAAGTTGAATCATGTGCTTCACGTAGAATTGCATCACAAATGGCTTTCACTTTAGGCACACAGATTCTTTTTCCAAACCATAGAGTCCCATTCTCATCTATGCTGAAACCTAGAGCTTTCCCAAGCGCTACATTACCTGCTATCTCCCTTTGTTTCTCATCCTCCAACTGACCCTTACGTATCTCAAGCTCTAGTGTAGGTGTCACTTCTATCTCCATAGCATTATAAACAATACCAAGGTTCAAGTGCTGAAGCTCTTCCCATAACTCCTCTGGCACAGGCACCATCTCAAACTCATTGGCATACCTCTTCCTACTAAGTGCATCAGCCAAAACATTCAGTTTACCAGGATGATAGTGCACCTCCAAATCATAATCCTTGATCAGTTCCAACCAACAACGTTGTCTCAAATTCAGATCCGTCTGAGTGAATATGTACTTCAAACTCTTATGATCGGTAAAGATATCACTCTTACGCCCAATCAGATAGTGTCTCTAGATTTTTAAGACGTGAACCACAGCTGCTAACTCCAAATCATGAGTAGGATAATTCAACTCATGTTTCCTCAACTATCTAGATGCATAAGCAACAACTCTACCCTCTTGCATAAGAACACATCCCAATCCTTGACGAGACACATCACAATAGATAGAGAACTTCTTATTTAGATCAGGCAAAATCAGCACTGGAGCTGTTGTCAACTGCTTCTTTAATTCTTCAAAACTAGCTTGACACTTACTAGACCACTCAAACTTAGCATTCTTCTCTAATAGGGCTGTCATGGGTTTAGCAAGCTTGGAGAAACCTTTAATGAATCTTTGATAATAACTAGCTAAGCCAAGAAAACTACGGATCTCACTTACATCAGTAGGTGGCTTCCAATTCAGTACATCCTTCACCTTGCCTGGATCCACTGCTATGCCACCATTAGAAACCACATGTCCAAGAAAAGAGACTTCTCTTAACCAGAATTCACACTTACTACGCTTAGCATACAGCTTATGCTCTCTAAGCTTCTGCAGCACCAATCTCAGATGTTCAACATGATCATCTTCAGTCACAGAGAATACCAATATATCATCAATGAATACTACCACAAACTTATCAAGATACTCCATAAACACCTTATTCATCATATACATAAAGTAGGCAGGTGCATTGGTCAAACCAAATGACATAACTATATACTCATATAACCCATACCTCATAGTAAAAGCTATTTTTGGTATATCAGTATTCTGAATCTTCAACTGATGATAACTAGAACGCAGATCAATCTTAGAAAACACACAAGCACCTCTCAACTGGTCAAACAAGTCATCAATTCTAGGCAACAGGTACTTGTTCTTGATAGTTACCTCATTAAGAGATCGATAATCCACACACATACGCTGGGTTCCATCCTTCTTGTCAACAAAGATCACAGGCGCTCCCCAAGGTGATGCACTAGGACGTATGAAACCTTTATCTGACAACTCTTTTAATTATTTCTTACGTTCTTCTAATTCGTTAACCCCCATTCTATATGGTCTCTTAGCTATAGGTGCAGTACCAGGTAATAATTCAATTATAAACTCAATGTCATGGTCAGGTGGCATACCTAGCAAATCATCGGGGAAGACATCTGGAAATTCCTCCACAACACGGTCCTGAGGGTTAGCATCATCATCTAGCTGATTCACTGTAGCTGTTGGTGGTGGTTGCACTATCACGCCAACACTGATTCGATCTCCCTTTGGTGTTGACACTACTATAACTCTCTCCTGACACTGAATCACAGCTTGGTGTTCTTTCATCCAATCCATACCCAGAATCACATCAATCCCAAAAGTTCTCAACATAATAGGACTGACCGTGAAGTCTACCCCCCTTAAGGTAAGACTTGCTGAAGGGCAACAATGTGCAGCAGGTATTGATCCCCTGGTGAATTTACTAGCATTTGGGTCTTCATTGCAATTAAAGGTATGCTATGTGTTCTAACAAATGCTTGTGAAATAAAGGAATGTGAAGCTCCAGAGTCAAAAAGAACATTAGCGGGGATAGAGTTGATGTTGAACGTACCCATCATAACTTCTAGTGCTCCAACCACAGTCTCAGGCGCCACATGGTTCACTCTTCTAGTGTTGTACGTGGGCTTCTAGTTGCTATTTTGCTTCTGAGGTGTCTGTTGATTTGGCTTCTGAGGGCAATGGTTAGCATAGCGTCCCATATCTCCACACCAGAAACACCTATTGGGAGTACTAGGTGCACTGCTCTTCATCGGGGTACTGTTGGGCATTCCCTGGCGTGGAGTCTGATTGCCCATTTGCTGTGGTGTACGCTGGTTCCAATTCTGTTGTTGGTTCTGAGAGTGTTGTGGAAACTAACCACGGTTCCACTGACTGACTGGACCTTGATACCTTTGCTGATTATTATAGCGCGGGCATGTGTTGCTTCCGAAGGCCTGTCCCTTCATCTTTCTCTTCTTGTCCCTCTCCAATCGCATATTGTCAAGCACAATAGCGCGATTCACCAACTGCTGGAAATTAGCATATGTGTTACCAGCCAATTGCAGCCTGAGATCATAGTAAATTCCCTTGAGGAAGAGACGTTGCTTATCTGCATCCTCCCTCACATCATTAGGAGCATAGCGAGCCAACTGAGCAAACTTGTCGTGATACTCACTAACAGACATAGAACCCATCCTGAGAGATCTGAATTCCTCCTACTTGAGCTCTATCAAACCATCTGGAATATGGTGTGCCATGAAATCCCTCACAAATTCTAGCCAAGTGATAGCAGGAGCATTGTTGGGATGAGTAGACTGATATGACTCCCACCAAGTCTGAGCTACTCCCTGAAGCTGTCCTGATGCATACAACACCTTTTGTTGATCATCACACTGAGCGATGTTGAGTTGTTTCCCCACTGCGCATAGCCAATCATCTGCCTCCAAGGGGTCAGTGGCATGAGAGAAAACTAGAGGATGTCCTTGCATGAATTCCTTCCGCTTGTCTCTTGGTGGTGGAGGTGCTGGTGCTCCAATAGGTTGATTCTGAAAGAATTGCATCATGGACTGCATGAACTGTCCTTGCATCACCAACACCTCTGCTGTGGTCATGGGTGATGGTGGGGGTGGTGGAGCACCTCTCCCATGTCCTCTACCTCTTCCATGGCCAAACATCTGTAATCCAACATGAAACATCACCAATACGTAAGAGATAAGCAATTCTGAAAATTTCTGGACGTGATGCAGAATCAGCAGGTCAGAAAAACTGTCATAACTCGAGTTCCAGATATCCAAATAAGATGATCCTTATACGGTTGGAAAGCTTAAGAAATTATCTACAACTTATATGGTTGGAAAGCTTAAGAAATTATCTACAACTTTCATTTAGACCACATTTTATGATTCTGACGTTACATTAATCAAAAATAGACCACAATAGAATCTGTCCTCAGATTCTAGACAGCACAGAAGTTCATATTGTGACAGTCATAACTCTCAGATACAAACAGATAAAAAGGTGATTCTTGTGCCATTGGAAAGACACAGAAGTATATATACTCCCAGTAAAATTTCATGACCATTGCTCGAATAGGTGAAAAGTTATAACCAAAACATCACTGACTACTCCAAAAAACAGCAAGCAAAGAGATAGGATAGACCAACCCAACTATTTATTATAGCACTTTTAACCTTAATATTTTAGCTAAGGAACTCGTGGACATGCCCACAAAGTTCCAGCACTCATCACAAAGATCCAAATCACACATAAATCACAATAATAATCCAGCAAGCACACCAAATAGTTCACAAACACTTAAAAGACTTGACTCGACTCGCGATACTAAGAACGTGCCTATTACAATGGTTTCATAAACTTAAGGGGCGGCGTTCTTCTTGGTGGAGGGCTCATCTAACTTCTCAAACAGCTTAGGACGGCCTAACTTGGCGTTAAGGCCATCGATCTCTTTCTAGTATTCTTTGATCATGTCTTGTGCCTTCTTCAGCTCTCCTTTTAACGCTCCCACCTTATTTGTGAGTTCACGGTTTAACTCAACAGTGGCCTCAAGAGTCTTTGATCCTTTTACCACGACCTCTATGGTCCAACTATTTTCCTTCAGAAGATAGCATGGGTAATACAAGAGTCCATCGTCCTTCTTATCATCAGAGAGACGGCCACGGTAGTAGGCAAGTGCAATGGAAGCAGCATCCTCCATGCTTCTTTCCATGGTAGCTCGACTTACATGGTGAGTGACAACTGCGTCTACCTTGCGAGTATTCGGGGTCTTGATCAGCAACCGAGTATCCCAAGATGAACCAATCAGAGGATGACTGTGCTCCGTAGTATGATACTCCAGAGTGGCTTGCAGGTCTGGGTAATAGTACTCCAACATCATTGTCAGCAAGTCATGGTAGAAGGCATTATCATCAGGCTTCTTGATGCTTAACTTGTCAGTCCAACCTATACGAGGCAGTGGCTGGAGTACTTCATCTTCATCATCATTGGTCAAGTCAATGGCCTCCACACGTGCTGGGGATTGAGCTATCGGAGTTGGCGAAGAATGGACCTCTTCTCCAACCTCATTCTTCTAGTTCTTCCTCTAGGCATCCTCTCTAGGCTCCATTGGCTCATACACAGCACGATGTGGTTGAAAGCATCCAACGTACAAGTGGGCAGACTTGTGGTCACGTGTCATCTACAGAAGTTTCAAATCATTTAGAATAGAATCAATTGATTTTATAATAGAATAAGACAAAAGAAGCACAAAACTTAGCAAATAACAAGATTGAGGTGGAAAGCATGAAACAAGTGAAGCAAAGGAAACTAAAAATGACTATTCTAACTAGGCTTGCGTCCTACAGTCAATAGTGCTCTGATACCAATCTGTCACACCCCATTTTAAGAACAAAAGAGGATGTATAAAAGTCTTATGTGTACCCTAGGAACGGTCGCACATATAAGTGGACAAATTGTATATTATACCAACACAATGTTTATTACATAGCGAATAAATATTCAACACATAGTCTCAAACATAGATATAATAGCTACTAAGATAACTCTCTTATGAAAGCTCCAATAGGGACGTCAACTAGTGAACACCAAGCCTAATACTCATCACGATAATCTTCAATCCAATCTTGATCTATTACCCATCCGGGATTTTTCCAACATAAAAGATAAAGCAAGGCATAAGTACATGTCGTACTTAACAAGATAACTAAGGGTTCATGAGGCTCAAATAGCTGACACTGGTTTACTGCAGTTAGCATTTAAGTCATCATCAAGTTTAGCATTTATTAACATCAAGGTAGCAATAATCCCATAACACATGATCAATGAACATGAATAATCAATATCTTAAACAATTAACATAAATGATCATCTTAACAAGTAAAAGTCATTATCCCTTAATGTAAGTGTTCCAAGGTTGCTCGTATCCATGAGCATGGCTAGTATACTAGTTTGTTAACTCTGCGCAGAGGTGTATACTTTCACTGTGAGTCATGATTTCCAAATGTATGGGTTTGCAAGGTCCAAAACACCAGAAATCATATAAAGCCACCTAAGAGCTCGTCTAACCGGCCAGGGCCATAGGGTCATCAGACATAGGAACCCCCCTTCCAATAATATAAAAGGCCGCTTCCATAGCTAGGCTCAACAGGACAGAGGCTGTCCTATACCCAACTCACAGACCTCTAACCAGCTAGAAAAGGGTTTCTCAAGCAACTAGAGCCAGAGCCATATAGCCCTCATAGCTGTACGTTAATCTCGGATAATCAGGTACAAGACAAGTCCTTCTGTTGCTAAAAAGTCATCTTGTTTATGTTTATAGCATATTCATTAATCAAGTTTCAAGATCACGATTGTTGCACTAGCAATAGAACTACCCAATGCAAACCTCCTAGGGTAACAAGGTAATTGAGTATTCAAAATCTAGGAAATCCTACCATAGGTAGCAAGAAAGACACATGCATATGTATTTTAGTGAGCATCATGAATAGGACAACAAGGAAGGTCCCTAGCTATACTTGCCTTGATCAAAGTTCTCCTAAAAGTCTTGTGGGTCTTGCTGGTCGTAGGAGTTCTCTTGATCACCAACATAAACCTCACCGTCTGAACTCGATCAACAACACCAAGTAGCAACATACAATCATCTGAACAATCATACACGAGGCAAACAAATAGATTTAATTAGAACAGTACACCACCAGCAAGAAAACAGTTTGAAAAGTGTATAAAAACATTCTACTCATCACTACGATGACATAGACGCGAAATTCACCGAATTCAGATCTAAAACAAGCAAGATATGAGTTTTCCAAGTTTTCCTATAGACTATTAATGTACTAAACATGAACTCAAAATTTAAAAACTAGAACTGAGCTAACAAGGACACTAACACGTAGATTACGAAATTACGAATCCAACGCAATTTGAACAGATCGAATCGGAGTTAACATGAGCATTTTACAAGCATTTGAAATCAGTGGCAAAACTGTAATTAGATGGAACTTGATTTTGAATCTGTTAAATGAAAAATACGTTTTTCAAAAGAGAAAATGTATTCTCTAGAATACGCTTTGGACTGCGGGTTCAAAATCTAAAGAGTTCAGGGACTCTTTAGCAAATATTCCCCGCGAAGGGGTGTCGGCCTCTGCTGGCCGTCCGATCAAGGATGACCGACTGAGATTAGATCGGCGCGGGTGACGGTGGTAACGGCCAGAGAAGAAGGGCCACACAGCGGTGCTCCATGATCGGCGGCGAGGACCTCATCAGCGTTGCCGGTTCGGGCGATTCTGGCCATCCCAAGACACGGGACCAGTACCAATCGAAAGAGGAGCTCACCCCGTAGTCACCCAAGAGGAAGATGGAGTCGGTGACGGGTCGTGGACGGCGGGAGGCTCGCGTCGGCGGACGGCGGCGGACTGCACACGCTAACAACGCAAAGTGAGCAGAATTGAGCCAAGTTAAGGATCTCGGGAGGTTTGCGAGGTCAAGGTGAACTGGTTCACGAGCTTACAGGAGCGAAGGAGCGACGAGGCGGTGCAATTGACGGCGATAGTGGTTGGCTAGGGTTGTGGCTGCCGCTGTGAGCTCGGGAAGCGAAGGCGGCGATCGCTAGGGTAGGGAAAAAGGCAATGGGGACGCATGCACGTGATTTATAGGGTGAAGGCGCGGTGCGGACGCACGGCTCGTGGACCAGTGCCCAGGCTCTTGGTCGGATTCGAGTTCAACTCGATGAGGAAGATGGTGACACCGGTTCCTAGATGCCTGACGTCAGCGGCCAAGGGAAGAAGGGAGGCGGGCTGCTGCTCACGGCGGGGCCTTGGCCTCAGCCCAAGAAGAAATGGTGGCGCTGTTGGATTGGGCCAGAAGGAAGGTTGGGCCTCGCGGCTAGAACAGAGAAGGGATTTCCATTTTTTTCTCTTTTTATTTCTAGAATTTTCAAATGGATTTTCAAAAGGGATTTGAATTCCTTTTCACATGCAACAAAAAAACCAGTCAAACATAATAAAATATGCATCAGCATGTATGCAGCAACCTGTTCCTAAGCTTAGGATAAATTTTAGTTTCACAAAGTTATTTATTTTACTATATTGACATGCTCACAAAATTGCACTAAAAATCAATTTCAGCTATTTTAAAATGATGCAAAATTTTGGGTGTTACAATAAACACCATTAATCCCTAAAGTGAATAGAGACCCGAGAGATAGGAAATGAGAAATCTTAAACACTATGAAGGTGTCATACAAATACTTAGAAAATGCATATTAAAAAGCTATCAATGAAGTGATGATATCATCTAAATACCATAGAAGGTATACGAATAATGGTGTCTTTAGCAATTGAATTATCCCCTAAATGCCAAATGCAAAACTGGATTTATTATTTAGTGGTACAATCAAAATCCTGAAGATTTGTAGAACATATAATTGAAAAATCCACTAAGAAAGAATTATAAGTATTCACACTCTAGTATAAGTTTGATGCACTATTTAGAAGATAATGAATATTGTGACTTATTTACCCCCATAATCCTCTGAAAGGATTTGTTACCCTAAAGGATAAAACTTATTTGTTTTTGCACAACTAATAAGTGGTTATTATGCATGTAGCATATTGTTCTTGTTTATACTCATATTATAATTCACAGAAGAATTGTGACCCAACTTTTGAAAGATACAGTATTGTGGTGCTGCATACCATTATTAAGCACACATTTATGAAAAGTGTGGTTTGAACAATGATGTTCAAAGGATGGCTTTATGAGGGAGAGCAATCTGACTTAATCTACCTTGAAGGTAATTAAAACCACTAAAATTATAAAGATCAAATAGATCATATTTGCTAAAACGTTGAAGTTTATGCATTTATCATGAAGATAAATATCTATTCATGAAGAATAGAATATCCTAAAGAATACATGACAAGAGGATTAACGGTTGTACTCTTTTTCCCTATGTGAGTTTTTACTTGAAGGTTTCTCACATAAGGTTTTTAATGAGACAACATGTGCAATACAATTAACGAATGCGATGTACTCTTTTCTCTAAGAACCATTTTTTCCCACTAGGTTTTCAGATGGAGTTTTTAATGAGGCATGTCCATATCATGGTAATCGCTCAAGTGGGAGTGTTGTAAAACATACGGATTCTATTCTAGAAGAAAAGAAGAAGGATGAATCCTAATCCTAGTCCGTTTGTATGTAAGCTCTTACCAAACTCTTAGACCTTGGCAGGATTATATATACGTGGGAGTTCTATGTTGTAATCTCAAATATTTAGATAAATAAAGAATAGTCTCCCTATCTTGTGTCTATTTGTTCTTCTACTTTTATCTATTACTAGGTAGCGTGCCCGTGTGTTGCTATGGGACAACTAAACTTTTATACTAAAAATACACGGATCGCACGATAAGATAACAATACTGTAAGACATTAAACTAACATTTAATCCAAAAAGCAAAGTTTATGAAATTAATAGTCACTAAGAGCACAGCACCGTAGGCTTACAAACTCTACTATATAGACCTTTTCGTGATATAGCTAAAATAATGTTTTATATCGACAAGAAGTCTCCGATATTATAAACTAAATGAAGCAATCAAATATGTCATACAAACATTGCTCAATCAACATATTTTGAACCTGTTTGACCAATGAAAATGCACAAAATGATTATTATATTAAACTAAATTCATGTCCATCATCTATTCAAAGTGCATGTCACAAGCGTGTAAATAATTTCAATATTATTTAGTTCTCTAAATCTATGAGACGCGACACGGTGTCCTTAGCAAATTCTTGAACTCGGCGACGTCTGGCTTCATCAACAAGCAGACGACTGCGTAGGCCTATAAACAAATAAAAAACTTTTGGGTCAGTGTTGTAGTCAATAAATTAAATCAATGAATTACCCCAAAACAACCTCACTTTGAAAATCATGCGCCTAATTACAAATAGGACTGAATACCAATTCACTGAAATCGTCAATAGTGGTCACTCCGCCTATCATGCACGAGCAAAAAAAATGTAATAACCGATACTTTATTTAGTCAATACATATGAGGACATCAGTGATATAATACCTCTCTTTCTATTCATTTGTACATGGAGACCAGCTAAAATGCGCAACTCTGATGCCGCTCACCGCCATTTCGATAAGTGACGGCATATGTGTGTATACTTGACGGTTATTATGATGCAGTGGTACCTACGAGTTACAAAATTGATTAGCATCAAACAATAAAAAATTGATAGCATGGAGCAATGATAAAATTTTCAATCTAAGTACCTTTCATCCATCAGCACCACATATCTGTATGGCCGCATCCGCACTTCATCCCTTCCTTGAATATTCCAATGACATCTACAAACACAAATGATAGTTATTGATGGAATAGGAGCATGAACAGTTAACTATGTATTTTTAAATATAGGCATATGAGGTATACCTGCAAAAAAAGTACTTAGCTTGAGCGTATACATACTCGAATTCCATAAAGGTACGAGGACACCGACAAATCCATAGCTCTCTCGGTGGTGCATTAGCCATACTTTGTGGAGATAGAACCACAAAGTAGTCAGCACATAAATGGAAGATGTAGCCCAAAGGACCAACATGAGTAGGCGCGAAGCCAACTCTCATGAAGTCATAACATTCTCCTACACGAAGCAAACGGTCGAACCTCATGGTTTAGTCGCCTTACGCAACCGCTTCCATTTTGGTTCCCTGTAAGAATATTAGATCCAATAGATAGATAACAATGGTCTGTAGAAAAAAATTAGACATGGTCCAAAAAGATGAGCTCAAAATGCACCTGCTCATCCTTCAAAATTACACGCAAATATGTATTACCATGGTGACGTCATACGTTGCCTTTCTAAAAAACCATGGCACTCACATCCCATATGGAAGACACGTGTTCCATTCCCACTTCATGGAATTCAACCCATCTACAATCCCGTCTGTGTCAATCAAAATGATAAAACACACGAGTAAACCTATGTTGATAGAAAATGATTGCCTCAATCAATTACAAGATAAATGTAACGTAGTTACCTATAGATGTGTGTATCGATGATTGCAGGCGGCTGGTCAGCGTACACCCTCTTTCTTTTGAGCGACCGACAGCCAGAACCATATCGGCAACTAAGAAACCAAAATCATGAAAAATATACATGATGATATTAGTCAGTCTGAACATAATATACTATTATTCTATGGAGATCGGCAAGCAATTAAAGATTTAAAGTTGTCCGCGTGCTGTGTGCCTCTGTCCTGTTATCTTGATGACGTCGTGTGAGGCCTCTGAAATAACTACGATACCTACATTGTTAATTTGTTAGCATACATGACCGCAAATTTGATGCCCGTGCGTGGCCACGTGCCAACAAAATTTGAACTGCAGTATACGGTGATAGATCGTGATGCAAATCAAACCACCAAAATGAGATCATGTTTTGGTTGCTATCATGATGTCTTAGAAATAATTTTTGGTTTATATGATTTATTATTGGAGTTGTGTAGCCTCCAGAAATCCAATCCAAACAGGGCTATGAAATTTTTAGGATTTACAGGCTCCAAGAAGTACAGGGAATAAGTTTTATAAAGAGATAAAAGGAGCTAAGCCTTGCATTAGCTATAGATCCTAATACGCATCACATAGCCTCTGCACGTATCTATTCAAGACTCTTAAAGAGGCATGATTTTAGATCACACAAGCACCGGAGACAATCAGCATGCTGTGGTGGTGAGCTCGTTTGTAATGTGTGTGTGTGTGGGGGGGGGGGGGGGGGGGGGGTGGCAGGACTGGACTGACAGAGTTGGAAGTATGTGGAGCAGGTAGCTGGACCAAGGTATATAGTTTAGCAGGTGGAATCTCCAAATTCTTACTACTTTACAGTTAGTATCTTTATGTGCCAGAAAGCTATAGAAGGAAGGGCGTTTGCAGCTTTAGTCTGGTGAGGTAGCAGCAAGAGTTCCCAATAAGCTTTAATATGCTTATTACAGCTATAGGAATCAAAGATTAAAGCTTATAGGAATCAGATTCGAAGCCATAGGATGGCAAAATAGCTGCAAACTTCAGTTATTCCTATATCTTTGAGTTTGATTCATGGAATTGCGGTATGTGTTCCCCTGTGCCTTTGTGGGGTTTGATTCGACTGTGTTTTGGGCCTCCTGTCCTAATGGTAACATTTTTGTAAAAAATGATGACCTTACCGATTTAAGGTTGCAGATTGTTGGCTTTGGTGTTTGCTGCGTGGTTGTCAACTCCCATAGCCATGCAAGGACAGAAAATAGAGAGGCAGAATTTTTGGAACTTCCTGGTCACTTATGTTTCACTCTATTTAATTTAGATAGTGATCCCTAAGCTTAATTAAACATTTAAACTTGCTAGGAGTGTAGTGTAGGATGTTAATACCACATTTTTAGTATATTCACACTACCATGTAGTCTGAACACATATCTTGTGTTTTTACAGATTGCTTAGTGATATTAGGAAAGAGTGACTTATTTACTGAAGTATACCATCTTCGAATGGATAAGCTCTCATTGATGGACATGTATACTTTTCTCACAGGCTTATTGTTCTAAAAACTTCGGAAGATAATGCTAATATCATGGACCTATGTACACATAGTGTAAAAGCAAAGTGATATGCAATACTATGTTGGCCTTGTTTTTTTTCATTGGAGCACCAATCCTATGTACAAAGCTGAAACTTTTATTTTTAAGGTTCTCAGTCTATTATGTAAAAGCAGTGCACAACAAATCATAGGTCTGGTAACCTGCATGATTTCTATTTCTACATAGGTACTTACTAATGTCATATTACTATAAATATGGTCTGTTCATGGTTTATTGATGCCTTGAGCATGTTTTTTTTGTTACTGCATTGCTAGATTGAAGGTTCCCATATTTGTATGACTTTATTAGCTCCTTATTTTGATACCTTCTCTGGTACTCTCATCTGTCAAGTTATTAGCAGTGCCATGTCAAATGTTTTCCTAGCAGATGTACCGGTACCAATCAAGAAGCAATTCAACATTAGATTCCTATACTTCAAATTCGAGATTTTGTTTTTGTATAATGCAAGGTCAGATGTACATCAGGGTCAGCTTAGTTATAAATTTACATTATGTGTCTGACTGTTGGTTACTGCTATTGTTTATAATTTTCTTCTCTTGCTTATTGCCTGAATAGGCTTCAACATTTTACATGGATATCATTTCATTGGTTGGTAGCACCAAGGATTAGTAAGGATAGGTTGGAAATCTTTTTGATGATATATTGTCAGGTTAATGCTTACAGTTATATCAAACAGTGCAGTTCTTATTGTAGTTGCTAGCTTGCTGCCAAATAAAAAGCATTAGTTTATATTGTTGTCTTGTCAACAATGGACAAGGATTAGCTTTAGTATTCTTCCTATATGAACAAAGGAAATCCAAAGTCTAATTCTTTTATAGAAGCATATATGAAGTTTATTTCAGAAATATTTCCTACCAGCCAATAAAATTACTAAATTGTCCTATATTATATAACACTATAATTGATGTGTGTACCCTGCAGTGAGAGGACCTGCTCCCCTAGCACACACCATGTGTTTGTCATACTTCAGCATTTCAGCCATCCTGTTTGACCTGTTCAATATTCTGTTGCAGTTCCTTTGCAGTAGGTCATGACAAATTAGTGAATTACCTAATTAGACAACTGGCTCTGCTCTATATACCGTAATGATGTTTATTTCAGTTCTATTACCGAATTCCTATGATGTTTATTTCAGTTTTATGTATGTTACTAAAATGGCTCTCATTCTAGACTAAAGTGACTATGGTTACAAAAGCATGAGCTTTTTTAGTTCTGCACCGTGGTTCAGTGACCCTCCAAAAGTTGTTTTCAAAGAGAAAAAAGTTGTTTTTAGTCTACCTGCAGAGCATTAGAGGTTATAGGAAAATATATGTTTTAGTCCATAAATATCCATGGTGAGGGTTACATAGATGTGCATTGATCCTTGCTGCTGTGATCTGCTCTTTTGGTGCTTCTACATTAGCTTTCTATTGTGAGAAATCTTTGGGAAAAAAGCAATGACATACTTTTCTTTTGCCATTTATTTTCCTCTCTTTCTGGATGATCAGTAATTACTCTCCAGCTAGAAAATCCATTGAAGGCAACATGTAGCAGCTGCTGCGCTGCTCGCCATTTCTGTCGATTGCTAAGAAAGGCAGCTTTACCTTGCGCCTGTATCGGAACTGTCCTGTACCAAATGCCAATCCATTTGGACACTGCAGAGATCAGATGGATGCTTACTGGCAGACAGTGCTCATCTCTATGGAATTTCAATCCTCGTATTCCTGAAGGCCTGCACTTCTAGCCCGAGCTTCGCTCCTGCGGCTGTCACCAGTTTGGCTAGCTGAAAACTGCCCTGCATATGTTTTTTTATAGCTAATGACTATGAGATGGCCGCTTTTGCATGTGATATCTGAAGAACGGTAACGGTGTTTGTATGTGTAACCACTACGCACAGCCTATATTACATTACATATTGAAAAATGCAGGCAGTGATTTCGACCACTGCTTGCTGCCATTTTAAGTACTGATTTGAATCAGATGTATCTTTCTTCTCGACATGGTGATGTGCCCAATATAGTCATTTAGAATGCTTAGTTTGCTTTAAAAGATATGTATATATTGTGTAATTTATTTCGAATGCTTAGAATCTAATAATTTAGAATACTTAGTTTGTTTTAAAATATCTA
The DNA here is from genome assembly GCF_019320115.1 of Miscanthus floridulus. NCBI lineage: Eukaryota > Viridiplantae > Streptophyta > Magnoliopsida > Poales > Poaceae > Miscanthus > Miscanthus floridulus. Next base: position 121,058,274 of record NC_089580.1, on the reverse strand, counting down.
TGGTGCCAGCCTGCACGCAAGGGCGCGCGCCCCATCTCAGAAACTATGCCTCCTTGGTGTTCTATCTGTTTCATATAAAATTATGTACTATCTTGACATCTAGCGTCCCTGTGTGGACCGTCTCGTGTAAGATATAAGTACTGTTTGGACACTCTCTATGTCTCATGTAATATATATGTAGTGTTTGAACACCTTGCGGCTGTTTTAGAAATCCAGCTTTCTAATCAGCACTCGTGCTGCCATACTCATATTGTTGGCTTGATTTTCATTCTTCATAAACATTATTCTACTTTTCAGATAGAACTGAGGCCATGACTCGCTCGCATGGGCATGCGCAACACGACAGTAAAATAATTTTTCACCGTTTGATCACAATCATGTGGCCAAAACTCGTTGGAACTGGGTAAAAATATCTACTCCTCTTGACTCTCGTATCTATCTATTATGTGATCCGTGTGTTTTTAGTACAAAATTTTAGCTGTCCCGTAGCAACGCACGGGCATGCTACCTAATAACAAATAAAGAAACGCATTAGGGCAGGATGGGATTCACTAACAGGGTGGATGTTTGTGGAAGACAGAAGATGTTGGAAGCTCCTCGTGGCAGTCTGCAGTCCTTCGCGAGGGCACATCAAGACAGCAAAGGCGATGGCGGCAGGCGACAACGATGGCGACGCGCTATGGCGAAGCACAGCCGGTGCATGAGGGAGGGCACGAGGGTGAAGGCCGGTGCGAGCGAGGGCGAGCTCAACTGGCGAGGGTGGGCGCTATGGCAAGGCCACAGGATTTATAGCAGAGGATTGATAGCAGTCTCTCTCTTTCCATTTGTCTTAATTCTCTTTCTTTCTGTGTTAATTCTCTTTCCTTGGAGCAAGGCGCAGGGGAGCTAGGAGAGGCTTGTTGCTATGTATGCTGGTGTATGCAAACATGCAATGTGTATATGGATAGCACAATAATTTTCTACTTCCTATTTTGCCGTGATTCCTCTATCACATGGCAGGCAATATTCAATCAAATGGGAGATGTAATCGAGCACTATTAGGAAAGTAGATCAATGGACTGTACAATGGTACTATATATGGATTGAGAGCTGGATTATTTTTTAAGTCGGAATCCTATAGTGAAACAACTTGATGATGACAGTCAAATAGTTGTCAGAAAGCATATAACAGCAACCTATAGTGTTCTACAACTATGCTGATTCAGGTTCCCTGCAAAATTCGGAACTACATACAAGTTTGTGATATTATGATATATAAATGCCATGTACAGTTTGGCTATTGCACTGCGTTTTAGTATGGCTGAACTGGACTGTGTATATTGAAAATTCAGTTTGTGAGTATGAATTATAAATTCAGTGCGTTGAAACAGCTACCAGGATATATTTGATCATTTATAAATTGCATTAAACACATAGTGATTGCGTATGCTGGGAGGAGGCTCACCTGCCGGTGCACGGAGTCACGGGATCACACGGGAAAGACAAAGCGACGTACTAAACTAATGTCGCACGATTAGACAATCTTAGTTTCTTTCTTTTTAGTTGTGGGAGATTATAATTTGCCGAACCATGAGCGGTAGGTGTTCGGATGTGATTCTGCAGTTCAGTGTGTGGTACACTGAACTTTAGCCTGCCTTGCCCAAGCGTCTCCCTCTTATCACTCAAACTGTCAACTATATGCTATTCTCCCTCTTATCTCACTCCAACTGTCAACTATATGCTATTTGTTTAGTTCAGATGTAATAGTTGTGGCAATTTTCCAGACCACTTTCAGTTAACTCAATTAGAAAGCCTTGCCTTGTTTTCTGTAGGCAACACCTATGGTGTACTGATTTAGTGATGCTATAACTTCCAATTTGTCAAGACTTTCCAGATTGCTCCCTAAGCTTAGCTGAAATAGAAGAGCTAAAGAATGGTCCTTATAAAAAATCCAACTACATTCTGCAGGTTGGCTATGATACAAAAATAAGTGCTCGCTAGAGCTACATATGTCTCAAGGGCAACATCAATCCAAATGCAGGCAACAGTGGTATGCCTGATTGCCGATCACTTAAAAGTGGAAAAGTTACTTGCAAAGTCTGAAACTTCTGTAACTGAAAAGGAAACTGAACTTGAGAAAACATCTTGTTTCTTTGACCACAATATTGTTAACTAATCTGACCAAGGCTACAGCTAAATAAATTAATTTGAACTCTATGCAAGCTTGAACTGAACAAACAAAAAAAATAAAATAACTAAAGACAAGCAAGAAGTGATTATCTAAAGAAAGTCACTGTAGCAGAAAGTGAAAGTTCAGAATCTAAAGTCTGAAACGTGGAACTTACCTACTTGCTTGATGATAAAGATGTAGTGCAGACTAAAATACAGAGCAAAGCTGTGTGGAGAGAAAATTTTAGAGAAAACACAGCTGAAGACTGAACTGAATTTTAGATTTTTTTTTTCCTAAGCCTCACCAAACTGGAAGAATCTGAACAATTTGTTGTTTCTGTACTAAACTGAAAAGATTCAGCTATGCTGCACCTGAAGGAATCCTAAAGAATCCAAACTCTCAGAGACTACTGAAGCTGAAGGACACCAGAGAGAAAATGAAAAACTATACTGAAGAAAAACAGTACAACCTTACAGAAGAAGAATTCCAATATTATAATTTCCAGTGCATGCTGCGTATACCTCTGCATATTATGTTTCAGTGAAACATAGGATGAACAAGGCTTCACTTGTCCGTAGCTGTTGCCGGACAAATAACAGTGATGAGCTGAGATTCTCGGACTGAATGCACTCCCTGTCGATTGCACTGGTATCATGTAATGGTGAATGATCTGCGCCTCCACACATACGAGGAATATAGTAGCATCTACAGAGTGCGGGATTAAAAAATCATCAGTTTTCCTACATTGATAAGATCATCAGAAATGCAAAGTGTGCAACTAATAACTAAAAACTTACACAAGTGGCACCAGCAAAAGCACAAAATATCGAAAGAACACCAGTGCCGCAACCCACATCCAAAACTACCTGAAGTTATCATTTTCATAGACCACAAGAGTTAACTGAACATAACAGAAAGCTATATCATATACAGGAAAACATCTACCCAAGACTTATACATTGTTGGCCGGCCAGGGGTGTCGGCCAGTGCCGGCTGTGACCAACAGGGTGCCGATTCCATACAGCAGTGGCTTCCTGAGCCATTGCTTCCGCATGCTTGGCAGCTAGGACGGCTGCCCCCTCATCTGCAAATAAACAGAAGCAGACCAAAATTTGTTACAATCTAGAATTCACAGCTACTCACGCAACAGTGATTGACCACCAAACCCATCTCCATACCTCGGCTGATTCTCTCCAGTGCCAGAGTAGGAGGTGCCGCTCGTCCACATCCATTTCCGGCACCACCAACGCCGTGATCCATAGCCGTCCTAGCAGTATTACCTCTTCCACGAGTTGTACAATGTTCAAACCAGGCAATCTATGTTGTCATGCACCAATTTAATATGAAATAGGAGACTGAAAAGTTCCACTAATTTTATTTCAACAGCAAATGAGACTATTTTCATTATTCAGAGATTTTCACACAAATGTGATACAAATATATATAGCCCACACACTAAGCAACAACCTATAGTAAGAAGACAAAATAAGGACATTCTATAACCATCTAGGAACTAAATAACTGGAAATCTTAAAACAACTATGCCTTGATGATGAACCTGCACTTCTTTTAAAAACTAAATCATGAAACTAACAGTGACACATATGTGGCAAATTGTTGTTGCCCCCCTCAGCCATTTATTTCATAAGAATTTCCTTACCTGAACGATGAACAATCATAGCATTGCTTTGATGATAAGGTAAAAAATGGCAGCTAAACCTCATTTTTAGCATTTTTTTTTAAAAAAAATACTGCAAGTCAAGCTCTGCAGTTTATTTGCACACAATAAGGTCAATTTCCAAGCTTCCAGTTTAAATATCCATGACTACTTCCCACCAAAGCACAATGGTCTCGGACATAAATAATTAATCCCTTGGAGAAAGTTTGTGAATAATTTGCTACACACTTCCAAAATCCCTCACTCCCAGGTCTTAACTATACAAAGAAATTACATGCATTGCACATTCATACATAATCATACCTAAAAATTAGGAAACAGGGAGGACAGAGTCATCCTGCAAGGAGGGATTGCACATGACTGGAATCTAAGCAAGCCTTCACAGACTCTTCAGTGGGGTTGATCTGGTTGTATAGCGAGGACGTCCTCCTGCTCACACGCGCATCCCAAACAAATCAGATAAAATCAAGCACCAACAACCATAAGAAGACAGGAACATAGATAGCTCACACCTCCTCAGTCTAACAGGAAGCTGGTATGTAACTGAACCATGCGTCGCCGGAGACGGGATCACTTCAGAATGACTTCACCAGCTGTGGCCTATGGCAGAGCCCCTAGCACATTTAAATCAATCCAAAATATAATCAGAGAAGTGAGGGAAAAAGCAATCGACCGTACTTATTTTATGCTTGCATTCTAATTGCCATCAGGATTAGGTAGGTGCACGATGTAATTCGCAATTGCTAGGTCTTTCTCAAAGCAAATGTAAAAAAATTGTTAGGATCCAGATATAGCTGGGGTTGAATTGGGCACATTGCACTACGGGTAGTTAATCAGAAGGATCTAACCAACTGTAGCAAGACAGTAAGAGGAAGACCACGCAGTCGAGCTTTTCAACCGATCTAGAGACCTGCCACGGCTGCCGCCTGTCTGGGTTACTTGCATCATGTGCAAGGAGGAGATCCGCATCGTGTGCGAGGAGGTCCGAAAGGGAGAAGGCCACCGCTGCGCTGCACGATGATGGACACGAAGGGCGTGGGATGTGGGATGGATGGGGATTGGAGTCACGGATCTAGAGCCCACAGGATGGATGGGGATCAGAGTCATGGATCCAGAGCCCAAGGGTGTCTGCCCGTCGTTGACACCCATGCACGCAAGGCCGTCGGGACAGGGAAGGGGAATGGTGCCACCATGGTCGAGAAGAGATCACAAGCAACTCATGACCGCACAAAACCACATATCAGAGCAAAGACGATAAGATAACAAATGAACGAATAGTTAATCTTAGAGTAAAGCCATAGAATTGACGGTGCAAAGCTGAATGTAAAATCCGAGCACGACATCATATCCAACTAAGATTTGGGATACCTTTTCTTGCAAGCAAGGCACACAGCAACAGCATCCCCAAAGCTAAGCATCAGTTCGAATATATGCCCAATCCGCCATGTCACTGGAAGTAACTTCTAAGCACCTGAAAGATTAATCTTGTATCAGACTATCCGTAGGCAACAACTACAGAGCAGTAAATATATGTGAGCATAGAACATAAATCAAAACACAATTTATATGAAAGGATCAATTATTAAAAGGAGAAAACCTTAAGACGGCATGCCTGAAACCCAGTAGATGAGGAAAGCAGCCCCAAAAAACATACTGTAGTGGTTGTTGATGAATCCTAAACTCATCCCAATCTACTTCACTTCAATGGTGGTGTGCCAAAATTGGATTACAAGCACTAATTGTAGAAATAAGAATGTGTTGACATTGGGCAACATCGATGAACTCATCAACGGCAAGTACAGCACACAAGCAGGAGCAGCGTACACTGATTGTTTGAGGTTTCAACGTTAAGACGGCAGTGGGAAAAACTGCAGTGATTACCTCGCAGCGGGAGAGCTCGGCCATCTAGCCTACCATTTTGTATCACAATGAAAGATCCAACCTGAAGCCACCCTATCAAAAATCCACAGAAGTTGAAAGACGATTATTGAGTAAAAGATCGATACAGGTGAGTCATTACATGAGCAAGGAACTATAGATGAGAACTAAACAAAACCTAACAAATCACATGGTCACAAGCACTAGTGCTCCACCACGCTGGATCGACAGTCTGTCGGATCCTGTTGAGGAAGAAGAAAGGATCCCACTGGACATAGAGATTCGACACCCTTCTCCATGGGCGACCATGGATCTGGCTGACCCTACATGGATTTGACCCTCGCTTGTTAAATCTGAGCCAAAGAGGAGGGGAGGAGAGGGAAGGTGAAAGGTCCTAATGGCTAGAGGGGGGTGAATAGCCTAATAAAATTTCTACAACAACACTTAACAAAATAGTTAGACAATTATGAGGCGAAGCAAGTATTGCGCTAGTCTACTCAAAATGCAAGCCACCTACCACAATTCTAGTTTAGATAGTGTATATTCACACAAAAGCTATGACACTACCCTATGTTAATGTGCTCTCAAAGGCTAACTAAAGAGCCACACCGACCAAGCAAGCAATCTCTCACAACTAGCTACACTAAAGAGCTTGTCAACTAGTTTGCGGTAAAGTAAAGAGAGTGATCAAGAAGGTTATATCACCGTGTAGATGAAGAAACCAATCAATCACAAGGATAAATAACAATGAAGACCAATCACCACGGAATCAATGATGAACACAATGATTTTTTACCGAGGTTCACTTGCTTGCCGACAAGCTACTCCTCGTTGTGGTGATTCACTCACTTGGAGGTTCACGCAATAATTCGCTTCACATGCCAAACCCTCAATAGGGTGCCGCACAACCAACACAAGATGAGGATCACACAAGCCACGAGCAATCCACTAGAGTACCTTTTGGCTCTCCGCCGGGGAAAGGTCAAGAACCCCTCACAATCACCACGATCGGAGCTGGAGACAATCACCACCCTCCACTCAACGATCCTTGCTGCTCCAAGCCATCTAGGTGGCGGCAACCACCAAGAGTAATAAGTGAAATCCACAGTGAAACACGAACACCAAGTTCCTCTAGATGCAATCACTCAAGCAATGCACTTGGATTCACTTCCAATCTCACTATGATGATGAATCAATGATAGAGATGAGTGGGAGGGCTTTGGCTAAGCTGACAAGATTGCTATGTTAATGAAAATGGTCAAAGATGATGAGCTACAGCCGGCCATGGGGCTTAAATAGAAGCCCCTACGAAATAGAGCCGTTATAACCCTTCACTGGGCATAACACGGGCTGACCGGACGCTCCGGTCCAACTGATCGGATGCAGCACCGGATGCTCCGGTCGTGAATACCGGACGCGTTCGGTCGGCATACCGCACGTGTCCGGTTGCCCCCAGACTGCCACGTGTCCAATTCAAATCAACGTAGCCGTTGCTACTCAAACTACCGATGATCGGACGCTCACACCAGACGCTGAGTCACAAATGACCGGACGCTGAGCCGCAGTGTCCGGTGGAGTACAGTAAGCATCCACGCTCGACCGGACGCAGCCAGCATCCGATCAACTGTACTACCGAACACCTTGTTTTCTGATTCACACCAGACGCATCCGGTGTGGCGACCGGACGCCTCCAGTCACTGAGTCTGTCGCCAAAATACCGGATGTGTCCGGTCACATATCGGATGCATCCGGTCACTCTGTAACCAGCGCGACTAACTCCTCTTCGACTCTATCTTCTTCACCCTTGCTCAAATGTGCCAACCACCAAGTGTATCACCTTGTGCACATGTGTTAGCATATTTTCACAAATATTTTCAAGGGTGTTAGCACTCCACTAGATCCTA